>NW_017095471.1:110701-125565 GCF_001412225.1 Nicrophorus vespilloides
TTTGTTTTTTAAATATATTTTCTTCATATTTTTTTTTATATATTATTACGTTTTTTTCTTCTTCTTCTTTTGTTTGTTTTAATTAATTAAGATGAAAAAATGGCAGTGATTTTCATTTAGTTTTCCTATCTCTCTCTTGCATCCGCATCGAAACGCTCTGCACACCAAATTTCCATTTCAAAAATAATAATAATTATTAATTAAAAAAAATAATAATTATCAACAGAAAGAAAATATCAAGAAAATTGCGAAAGAAAGACACGACAAACATTTTTCATTCAAGTTTTCGTTAGATTCTTCAATAATTACTAATAATTATTAATCGATTTGTTAAAGCTAGGAAATACCCTAAACGTTTCACTTCTTCTTTTTGTTTTAATTACATTACATATATTTATTTTTGTTATGTTGTTTTTTTTTGTTATTTGAACTTATTTTTGCTTTTGTTTATTTATATTTTTTTTTTCCATCATCAACATCATCATCTTCGGCGTTAGGAAAATAGACTTATCAATTATTATCAAATTCTTTCGACGAGCGTTTCTAAAATTGTCTCTTTCTAAATTCACCTTTTTGTCATTAATTAATTATTATTTTTTGTTATGTTTTTATTTCATTTTGTTTATTTTTTTTTTACTTTTAATATCCAAAAATAGTTGCTTCTTTCTTTTTGCGATCGTTATGAACGTAGCCGAGAACTAGATCTAATAATTGAAACGGAAAAAACCCTTCACTTTTTATAGGTGCGTACACACTCTTCGGTTCGATTACGAACGTCGTCAATCGTAAAAATCAAATCAAATTCAGCCTTGCCGTATTCATTGCGTTTCTATGGAAACATTGTGGTGACGCGTTCAATTGGTCCATATCATGCGAGACAAATGATATGCGAAATAAACCAATCGCGTAATTCCTGTTACTGTGGTTGACAGGTGAAGTGAACGCGCGCGTGTGTTTGGGTTTGCTGTTGTTCTCTCGTGAGGATGCACGAGTTTCCAACGAATGCGGGTATCATGTAAGTAATCAATTGCATAATTTTCCCCTTTCATTTCCATTATTTGCGATGTAATAAGTTTCATTAGTTGTGGATGAAATTGTGGAAACGGTTTTTGGCATAATTGGAAACGACGCGTCCGTTTGTTTCTTTTTTATTCACGCCTACTCTGATCAAAAACGATGGGGTGAATGAAGGCTTTCCGATTTCAGCTCAGGTGAGTTTCGTTATATTCAAATATGCTATGTTTCTAATTGTGTTTTTTTTTTAGAAATTTAAATGCTTCATTTTGTGGTTGGCGCGCCAGAAAATTAATTGATAGGTGATGAAGACAGTGTGAGACCTATTTACGTTTCCTGAACGGCGGCGAATGGAATCCGTTCATCTCGGGCGGAGGTAAGAGCGGGAACTCTTGCTGATAGGATGGTCCTGGATAGCAGTTCCACCAGAGCGGGGCCGGTACGTACGGCGGCGGCTGCTGCACGTAGGCCGGATTCGTGTAGGTGGTGGGCGGAGGGCGCATCGTCAAGAAGGGCGGCGGAGCGTGTTGATGTTGCTGCTGCTGATGATGTAGATGTTGAAGAGGAGGAGGAGGAGGATGATTGTTGTGATGGGCATGACGTGGAGGCGGTCTGCGCCCCCACATTAGTTGCTAGCAACGCTGGCTGTTCCAGTGGTTCATGTAGTCCTGATAAGAGATGGTAATCTTCTCGCTCTGATAGCGCGTCAGCTTGATGCTCTTCCTCATCTCGGCGGAGATCATGGCCTTGTAGCCGCCCTTGCGTAGGAGCGAGTCTATAGTCTGTATTTGATCCCAACCTGTAAGCACACGCACACCACCTTTTTGTAGAGAGAACGAAATTTTGATCTTGATTACGGATTATTCTCGACCTTGCTCTGGGGCTACCTCCGGCAGGTAAGTGGCAGTGCGTTTGTTACCCTTTTCGTTAATGAACTCGATGCGGATGCCGTGAATGCCGACCTCCCAGTCCAGGTAGTCGCCCGCCTCCTCGAAGTGCCTCAGTATGGAGACGGAGACGCTGAGCTTCGGGAATTCGTCCCTGGTGATCGGATTGAAGCGGGAGTCCTTGAAGGCGCTCGTGATCGCGTACTCCCGCAGACCCATCTGCAAGTTCATCGCGTTGAACGTGCCGATGCAGCCCCTCAGACGCTTGTCCTTTCCGATCTTCCAGGTGACGAACAGCGGACTGCAAAAAACCCAACGCGGGGTGTAAAAGAAACGGGCATTAGTTGCGTAAGAACGTCTCGTCTTCAACAAAATCCGAGCAAGTGCAATCACACTCAAACAACCTTTTTTGAACTCGCAACTTTCATTCTAATCAATTGTCCAACGAAACTGCAGTTAAACCGGATCTGCAATTGTCAAGTACATTGTTTTTGTGTGTGTGTGTTTTCTTCCCAGCTTGTTTAAACCAAACTCTTTCAGATGCACTACTTTTTTATTTTATTTATTCAAGCACACTTATCTGCAAACCAATTGGGAAATATTAATCTAGATATAAATTACATGTTGATTGTGTTAACAAAAAAAAATAACTAAACCATGGTCGCGTCTTACTACAATCAATACCACTCATCAAAAATTCAATCCAATTTATTCTTCAATTGACTATACTCTTTGCACGAGTCTCCAAATCATATTATTAACTAAATTCTAATTTAAAAGAACACTTTCATCATTATTTTTTTTTCTTTGATCTTTGAATATAAAGAAATTGCAACAGTCTATTAAACGTAGAAAATTTTCATCATCAACTTTACATAGACTTTTTTCTTTGACCTTTGATTATAATCTATTTTTGAATGTATTCGAGTCGCGACTTTCAAAATAAACTGAATTTTATCATTAGCTTTAAGAAACGAGTTCTGTTCTCTTTATATTTCTCAAAATTCGAATTACCTTGAGAATTTAAACAATCGCGCTATTGTTTGCGAACAATTTAATCTGCAAATATTTATTGTTTTGTCTGTCTGTATTTGTTTTGCTCTTCTGTATAAGTTAAGCTTGGGAATCATAAAAATAGCTACTGCATCCCACAAATAGCTTTTGCAAATAGATGGAGAAAAAAAATATGCGTTGTTTGCTGAGTCACAGTGATGACTAGATGCTCGTGAACATTTATTAGATGCTATGAAAATTATTATAAAATATAAAAAAAGGAACCTTGGAATTATCTATTGCTTGCATGTCTGCACTTTGCAAACATGTTTGAAATACGCTTGGGTGTATATCAAGGATAATTTCATTTTCTTTTCTTTTTTTTCAAAAGATTTGAATAATTTGGTTTGATGTCAGATAGTTTGGGGTAATAAATTTAACTAGAAAAACAAAATGTAAATGAAACTGGAAATGTGGTTTTGTTGATGCAAGTATGCAAATGTTGTTATTGTTGCACGAGGAAATGGCGATATGCAACTGAATGGACGTGAACAATTGGAAAGTGAACTTGAGCAGAACCAGAACCGAAACAAAGAGACGTCGAGGAAGCGTTGGATAAAAATATTTTTTTCTCGAACAAAGGAAAGAGCGTGCAAAACAGCTGAAACAAAAATAAACGTTCGTTTGTTTCGTGGCTGTCCTCGGTATTTTGGAGCTCTCGTTCATCGAGGAGATGAACGACACTCGTTAAGCGAACAAAGGGAATTTCGACCCCCGCAGACAGTTGAATGACCTGCTCCGTCCGCGACGATCATCACCCTGGCTACCGAAATATCAGGTCATCAACCGACGTCCTCTCTTCGATGCTATGTTAATCATTTTATTTCTTGTTCTTTGTTGTTGTTGTTTGTTGTTGTAGGGAAGCAGCTGAGATGATGCTGCAAAGCTATGAACTTACTATGCGTCATTGCTGAACGACGGGGTTTTCGGTGGTTCGAGGTTATACAGTTGGCTGTAGAGGACGTCGAAGCAGAAGAAGCACATGTCGGCCTGGGCCACCATCTCCACGCCATTGGAGCACCCGTTCGTGAGGATCGAACCGTTGCACGAGGGGACGCAGATCGAATTGTTCATGTTGTTAAGTTTCTGCTTTTTCGTCCCGCAACAACCAGCGGCCATCGTACACCCAAAACTGACAGCTGACTGGCGGCGGAGGATTGGGGGCCGTTGCCTGCAGACGCTCGCTCCGCCTGGGTCCGATCCTCGCGCAGCTACCTCAACGCCACACGCTTCATCCATCTCGCATCTCTTTCCATCCTTTGGCACGACGTATGCGTCCATCGCACGACGCCCACGACGCTTCGATTCGACGCCCACAGATGGTCCGTTCCGATCAGCTGATTCATTTCACCCTCCTCGATCCTTTCGTCGCCCACCTGGACGCTCGCTTCCATCGACATCGAATTTAAATTTGTCGGATGGTAATCGCATTGCTATGGATTTAGGGCATCATTCATCGATCATGTAATATAATTACGTCCATTTGGTTGCCTGCATCAAAATCAATGTCTTCATCATTACCATAATACTACATTAAACTGAAATTTTGAAAAAATTGAAATAGTTTCTCAAATTTACAAGAAAAATACTAAATTGTACAAAATTATGAAATAGTCTAGTAAAATTTTACGCATTTCAAGTAAAAATTAACTGAAATTAAAAAAAATTGGTTCAGTTGACTCAATTTTACAAAAAAAAAAATAATTGGTCTATTGAAATTTACAAAGAAATGAAATAATATACTCAATTAGTTGCATTTTAACACAATTTTGAAATAGTTACTGAAATTTTGAAAAAATTGAAATAGTTTCTCAAATTTACAAGAAAAAAAATGAATAGTCTATTAAATTTTACAAAATTATGAAATAGTCTAGTCATACATCGATCATGTAATATAATTACGTCCATTTGGTTGCCTGCATCAAAATCAATTCTTCATCATTACCATAATACTACATTAAACTGAAATTTTGAAAAAATTGAAATAGTTTCTTAAATTTACAAGAAAAATACTAAATTGTACAAAATTATGAAATAGTCTAGTAAAATTTTACGCATTTCAAGTAAAAATTAACTGAAATTAAAAAAAATTGGTTCAGTTGACTCAATTTTACAAAAAAAAAAATAATTGGTCTATTGAAATTTACAAAGAAATGAAATAATATACTCAATTAGTTGCATTTTAACACAATTTTGAAATAGTTACTGAAATTTTGAAAAAATTGAAATAGTTTCTCAAATTTACAAGAAAAAAAAATGAATAGTCTATTAAATTTTACAAAATTATGAAATAGTCTAGTCATACATCGATCATGTAATATAATTACGTCCATTTGGTTGCCTGCATCAAAATCAATTTCTTCATCATTACCATAATACTACATTAAACAATACATTTTTAAATAATTATAAATCAGCAGAATCACAATATTAACACTGACTTTAATCTATACAAAAGAATTATTATAATTTTGCATAGAAACTCAAGAATCAGATAGTTGAGCTAAGTGCAAGTTACTACAAGACTAATTACTTTCTAAGTACAATTAATGATTTTGTCCTATAATTATAATTAACAAGTTATATTATAATCTGACAAGCACGAGTATTTGGTTGCCTACATTGCATTGTAGAAATATTTATTATCTTTATGAATTTATGTAAATTTGACAAAATTACTGTAATTTTTACTAGACTATGTATAAAATTGAGTACACTATTACTTTATTTTAATATTTAGTGAAGTAAACAATTTCAGTTTTAAAAATTATTCAAATTCTTGTAAAATTTCTATAGATAAATTTCGACTAGACCATAAACTACATCATTTTTTTTTAAGTAGCACCGTACATCACTATTGACTTTTACAATGAATCGTAGCACCGTAGAACAAAATCTTGTAACCTGATTTCACTTAACCCAAATGAAAGCAGTAATTCAAAAAAAAATCTTCAATATTTGTTTCTTTACCTAAACTAATTGTGACCGCAAATTACGTTGATTGCTTAATACTTCATAAATATACTAATTACACATAGTCCATGTTCCATACCTTTGGGTTAATTTCCCTTGTCCGAAGTGGATGGACGACCGCAAAAAAGTTTTCCTAATTTCCTTGCTATTCACCTCCTGCGGTTTTCCTACCGGCCGGTCGACCGAATTTAATTAAAACCGCGCGCGCTTTTGAAATCGACCGCCGCGATCCCGCATCGGCGCCTCCCAACAATCCCTAATTTAAACACACACACATTATATAAATATAAAGAGAATAACCCCGCATTTGACGTCCTCGTGCATCCCACGAGCGAACGTTTGCACAGGGCACATCATGATGATCAGGTGCGGCGCTCGGGATTTTCCTCAATTTTCCGGATTATCCGGATTATGCAACGTCCGACAGAGCGAAAACTGTCATATGCTTTGTTTTAATAGCATGTAATGAAGTTTTAGACTGGCAAAATGATTATGTTTTTCTTTTGTTTCTTATATAATTCACGTTTCTCTGTGAATTTTAGTAAAATATTGAAAATTACAGTAGAATATTTCAAATTTGTAATAGTACACTCAATTTTACAAAGTTTTGAAATTTATATAATTTTGAAGTAATCTAGTGCATTTTAAGACAATTTTGAAATAGTCTTCTGAAATTTTGAAAAAATTGAAATAGTTTCTCAAATTTACAAAAAAAATTGAATAGTCTACTAAATTGTACAAAATTAACTGAAATTTAAAAAAAAATTGGTTCAGTTGACTCAATTTTACAAAAAAATAAATAGGCTATTCAAATGTACAAAGAAATGAAATAGTTTTAGTGAAAGTTACATAATTTTGAAGTGTTGTAGTAAAATTTATACAAGTCTACTGAAAGTTTCAAATAATCTACTCAATTATACAAAATTATGATTTTTTTTAGTAATTTGTACATAAATTTGAAATAATCTACTGAAATTTTGAAAAAAAAGAAATAGTCTATTCAAAATAATATATAAGTTTGAAATAGTCAATAGTCAAAAAATAGCTCAATTTTACAATAAATTAAAAATTGTATAGTAAAATTTTCACAAATTTCAAGTAGTCTACTAAAATTTCAATAAATTTGAATATATTTTACAAATTTAAAATATTTTACTCAAATTTTCATGAATTTGACAAAGGCTACTCAATTTTTGCAAAAAATAGAGATATTATAGTAAAAGTAACACGAATTAGAAGAAGTCTAGTAAAATGTATATAAATTTGAAATAGTTACTCAAGTTTACAAAAAGTAAAGTAAAATTTATGTAAATTTGAACATATTCTATACAAATTTAAAATATTTTACTCAAATTTTTATGAATTTGAAAAAGTCTACTCAAATTTATAAAAAACAAATAAATAGTCTAGTAAAATTTGAAAAAATCTACTCAATTTTTACAAAAACAAGAACTAACAAGAATTTGAAGTAGTCAAGTAAAATGTGTATAAATTTGAAATAATTACTCAATTTTACAAAAATTAGAAATGGCTATACTAAAATTTAAGTAAATTTGAATATATTTTATAAAAATTTCAAATATTTTACTCAAATTTTCATGAATTTGAAAAAGTCTACTCAAATTTACAAAAAAAAAACATCTACTCACATATAATAATTGAAAAATTCTATTCAATTTTACAAAATAATACTTATAAATTTACACAATTTTGAAATAATCTACGTTGCTATGAAAATAACAAATGTCTGTCGCTGTGACAAAAATGCATACACTCTCAAACAAAAGTCTAGTTGTCTGGCAAAACAAAACCCATCCAGACGCACGAGATGGACCTTGCGTGCCCTTCTTGCAGCGAACCGTAACGAAGAGCAGCAATTACGAAACGCATTCATGAATGTTCTGTGTGTGTGCACCTTTTGCTTGCAACTCCCACCACCACGAGAACCTCAGCCGCGTTATTCCGATGGGAATTAGTTTCTAGCTACATTAAATCAGTCCACAATTAACTATAAACCGAAGAGAACCCAACCAAAAAAATTTTGTTTGTGCGATTTAATGCCTTTTCCACTTGGATACTTCGATTCTTACCAAAGTTGGATTAAATTTGAATTTTCCATCAGGTAGGCTAAAATTTCAATTTTTTTTACACGCATCACATACATTCTAAATATTTAACGTCGCCCCAACAACAACCAAGAAAAATCTCGGATGCAAAGTGATTCCATCGATTTTCCTGCCATCAATGAAATATGATCTCCACGTTCTCTCTTTTTATTTTTTTTGTCATCACTTCAGGTCTCCGCACAAAAGGTCTGAGTCTTGTATATTACATCATTAGCTACATCTAGGGTGAGAAGAGAACGAAAAGAAGAAAAAAAACCCTGCACGAATCGAACGTTTCTACATTGAATTATCTTTACATATATCACCGAAAACCTCGATTTCCCTCGACTTTCAATTACAACCGAAACCGTTACGTTACGTTTATCATAACTTCATTGCGATACATTATTATAATTACATATTTATAGAAGCAACCGTGGAACTGTTTTGAAACTATTATTCGCGCTTACGTAATTATCTCACAACTTTTTTTTTAAATTAATACACACACACACACGAAAAGATAATTCCCCCAATAAATTCCTCCATTTCTTTCACCGTTTAATTCCACCTGCACTTACGTAATGCATCCTAACTAATTACCTAGTTTCACTGCAACAACAACACACTGAACTTAATGTAAAACTAGGAAAAGAGGAAGACAAACACGGTTTTTCCATTTGCTTCTGTGCCAACTGGAGCGTTGAGTTCTCGTCGCGATTATCCAAAAAGGATTTCTAAAATGTTAAACAATAATTGATGCACCATAATTCCATATAGCATTGCGTAATTAGTTTTTAATTTTTTGTTTTTTTTGTACAAAGGAATCTCCAGAATTTGAAAACTTTCCACTTTGACGAACAGAGCAAAGTTTTTTTTTTCTTCGTGTATAAAGGAATAAATGCGGTTTTGAGGAATGATCATGTGGGTGAACGAAATGGAAGAGTTTCTCTATATTTTGCAAGCGATTTTGCTTTCGAATTCAGATGCGGTTATGCAAAGTGCGAGCGATTATTATTCACGGTGTAAAAAGTATTGTTATGATGTGTGCGTATTATCTAATTGATGATCGTGTTGTAAAGAAATAGAAATTACTCGAATTTTATTTAATGAAGTTAGTTGAATATGATGAGATCAGATGTGGTATATTGAATTAGCGATGAATAACAATGAGGGGATGGATGATGATTGTGTTACGTGTTACGGATGTTGGATGAAATACGATCGTTGGAATAGAAAAAAATGATGCGAATGGGATTGGGATGGTGAATGGTGGTGGAGAGATGAAGAGATCATAAGAATAATATATGAGTTGGCTGTGGAAATAGCGTATAGATGTTTATATGATGGTTTTACGATTATTTTATTGGTCTTTTTTCTTATGTTCATTAGAAATTGATAAAATTATTATAATTGATTGATTGAATGAATGAAAAATGAGAATGGTTTTAAAGTTTTATTGAAAAAGATTGATGAAAAAGTTATGAAAACAAATGTCAACTGTCAAAATTGACATTTTATTTTATTTTTTTGTACATGAATTTAAAAAATCTATCTAAATTTACACGAATTTGATATAAATTAATGAAATAGGTGAAAAGTGTCTTTTAGTTTTATTGAAAAAGTGAGAAAATGTAGTAAAAATTGATCAGAATAGTCGTGAAACAAGAGTCAAATGTGAACTGTCAAAATTGACACTTTATTCGTTTTGATGAAATTGTATATATTATGTTAGAAAAGTCGTGAAAACAAACGTCAAATTTTGACGTTTTATTAAGTAACAAGAAAGTATAAAAATGTATAGACAAATAGAAAACAAACAATTGTTTACTCAAATTTACACAACTTTGATATACATTAATGAAGAATGAGAAAAGTCTTATAATGTACTTAAAAAATGAAAAAACGTATATATTATAGGAAGTTGTCAAGACAAACGTCAATTATTAACTGTCAAAATTGACTTTTTGTTCAGTAACGACAAATCACAAAAAATGTATACACAAATAGAAAACAAACAATTGCTTACTCAAATTTACACAAATTTGATATACATTAATGAAAAATGAGAAAAGTTTTACAATTTTTCTTGAAAAACGAAAAAAACGTATACATTATTATAGAAAGTCGTCAAGACAAATGTCAATTGTTTACTGTCAAAATTTGACGTTTTAATCAGTAACAAGAAAATACAAAAATGTGTACACAAATAGAAAACAAGAATGTTTACACAAATTTTATATATTTTAATGAAAATGAAAAAAGTTTTACAATTTTTCTTGAAAAACGAAAAAAACGTATACATTATTATAGAAAGTCGTCAAGAGAACTGTAAATTGTTTACTGTCAAAATTTGACGTTTTATTCAGTTAGAAGAAAATACAAAAAATGTATACACAAATAGAAAACAAGAATGTTTACGCAAATTTTATATATATTAATGAAAATGAAAAAAGTTTTACAATTTTTCTTGAAAAACGAAAAAACGTATAAATTATTATTGAAAGTCGTCAAGAGAAATGTCAATTGTTTACTGTCAAATTTGACGTTTTATTCAGTAACAAGAAAACACAAAAATGTGTACACAAATAGAAAACAAGAATTTTATATATATTAATGAAAATGAAAAAAAGTTTTACAATTTTTCTTGAAAATCTAAAAAAAAAAACGTATATATTCTGATAGAAAAATTATGAATAGAAATGTCAAATGTTATCTGTCAAAATTGACGTTTCACAGAAACATTACTTAAGAATTTAAGTAAAGATAAGTAATTAGTGTTTCCAATGAGTTTATGGGAAGATGTGTGGTTTTGACTGTAGTTATTTGTCAAATAGGAACAAATGCTTTAATGGTTACTAGTTTATAATCAAGATATACTAATTCCTTATTGTTATTGAATTAGTTGGATATTATTAGATTTAATGGTTCCATTGAATATGGAAATTAAAGACAAAACTTTATGAAATATTACAATCGATAAATGTGCTGGAAGAGCGTGAAAACAGTTATTATTCGCAAGAAAGAAAAACAAACGTGCGGGAGATAGAAAGAAGTGAACGTATCGGAAACGAACTGTAAAACCAAAAAAAGAAGAAAAAAAAAACGTCCCTTGATTGAAAAATAACATAAAATGTTTAACTTTGTGTGGAAGAGAGGAACGAATACCCAGGTTATTTTCTTTCAATCGAATTTCGAGGAAATAGCTATTACTTTTTTTGTATATTTTACACACCTTACATTTTTTTTTATATAGTTTTGATTGAATATTAAAGCTAAACGTAATATTTTTCTTATAATATTTGTAATTTTTAACAGATCTAGTTAGAGTTTAGTACTTGATTTAACGATAGATGGCGCAATAAGTTCAATCATAAATAATAATCAAATTTAAATTTTTATTTCGTCCACAGAAGATTTTACTTTTTAATTTGTTTATTTTTAGTTTTTAATTCATTTTAATTCATTAATTAGCTTCAATCGTAATTAAATGTTGGTATGTCGTTTATCCAAAGGAGTTTTGTTTCAAAAGTTATTTAATAATTCTTTATTTTTTTTATATTGATCATCAACAGATGGCGCAACAAATTCAATTCATAATTGCTTAGTTATAATTGGATTATAGTTAATATTTAATTTGTAAATTATTTTTGATGATTCAAATAACTTTATAATTGCAAAGTTTGATTCTAAATTCTGTTTGAATTGATGTTAAAAAAATGCGTCTTTCGTCGCTTCTCTGCGAATAAATCATTCCGAAATAAACGCATCTTCGATGATCGTGCTTTGAACCGCGACGGCGGCAATTACGCTCGGTCGGCTACAATATTCAGTCTTGTCTAGAGCGAAAATAGAAATAGCAACTGCATCATCACCAGCTGAATCCTCTTTACCATTCCATCCAATTAGTCTTTGAAACAAAGAGCAGTAAAGTCCACAAAAAGAAAACCAAATCGAGATTAACAATTATAAAACTGGAATCAAAGTTTTCCTAAAATAATGACAGAGCAACAAAAAAAATATGAAGAGTAATAAACAGCATAATATGAAAGTGTTCTTGTGCGAATAGCACGAAACCAATGTTTTTTGGAGTTTCAGTTCTTTTCATCGAAACTTGGACGAGATCCAAGCCCCTAAATGTAAACCGAATTAACCCACTTCGTCGTAAACATAAGCACAATCGAATCGTAAAATGCATTCCTGGCACTACATGAAACTAAAAATAACGTATACGAAAAAGCTGTGACGTTAAATACGTCAATTTTCCCTCATCAACTGTCAAATATAATTTAACCTCAATTATTCGCTTTCGTCAACTAAAATTTAACAACTGTCAAGTGTAATTTAACCTTAATGAGTTTCTGTGCACGATTTAACCTCAAATTGATAAGTCAACTAATTAATTTGACATTACAACAAAAACGTGTACGATTTAGATTTTGAGATAAGAAAGATTATTTATTAAATAAAAATGATTATTTAAGAATTCATTTCAGAAGCAATTATTAATTATTAAAAAAAAATAGTCTAATCAATCGAATTGAATGAAGGCGGGAAATTTGAAAATTTAAATTGACGTCAATTATTACGTAATAGATGGGGACGAGACGGCGGTTACGAAATTGATGCGGACAGACGGACTGAATGAATGAATTGATGCAGGTCGGGGGGTGAGGAATAAATAAAAAAAAACGTCTACGATCTTATTGAGTTTCATCGGGGAATTTCGCAACGTAGATGATTTGCATAATAAGAAGAAAAAACTTATATGTTCGATGTTTTTTTTTTCTTCTGTTATACATCTGGAGTGTTCGGAGAGAAGAAAATTTCTCGTAACAGACACGTAAATCGTCGTATATTAACCTAACCTATTTTTTGTGTCTATTCATAACAATTCAGCGTTGAGTTTCAATCTTGGAAAAATGTTTTAATACACTTTTTACTTATTTCTACAACTTGTATAATTTTGAGAATTTCAAAGTGACAGAATTGAATATAACAAAAAATTGAAAAGTTATTTTATTGGTTATCAAAGTTAAGCAATGTTTGGGGGAGGTTAGAATTTGATAACTGTAGATGTAGCAGTGTTTTCACATTTCATTGATTTTCTCGGAAACTATAAAAGATAGAATAGATCCAAAAGATGCTTAAGAAAGCTGAATGTTTGGGGAATCTAGAAAGTATTCATATATTGTTGTGGTTTTATGCGTTAGGCTGTAATTGATGTTTAAATTTAAAAAAACGTTAAAAAAAGCAGTGTTTTCACATTTCATTGATTTTCTCGGAAACTATAAAAGGTAGAATAGATCCAAAAGATGCATATCATAGCTTGTATAACTTTGAGAATTTCAAAGTGACAGAATTGAATATAACAAAAAATTGAAAAGTTATTTTATTGGTTATCAAAGTTAAGCAATATTTGGGGGAGGTTAGAATTTGATAACTGTAGATGTAGCATATTGAAATTCTATATTAAATGGAAATGTAATGACAAATGTTGAAATGTAAAAACTTGTCCTGTTGTTGATAGGAGAAGACAGAAGCGTCGAGACTGTGGTTCAACGGAAAATTAATTTCCTATTTGGATCTGATTAGAATTGAAGCGCACAGGTTGCGAAGGGGTTTTCTATAATGGTTACAGGGATGACGCGGAGCGATGGTTTTGTGAATGATAAGTGACGCGGAATGCGGCGATAAGTTGCGTGGCCGGAAAACCGGAAGCGCGTGTGACGTGTAAAACGTCAAATGTGACAGTGCACACGTGTCATTGAAAATTCGGAGACGAAGAAAGCGTTCACATCAGGTGAGTTTCGAAGTAAGAAGTATCGAAACGCGCAGCTCAGAAGATAACATTTTGATGAAAATAAAAATCGCGTCGGGTTGGAAATTGTCGCGAGTTGAACGCTTCCAGTTGAATTCCATCTTCCTCCAACCATCCGAAACACACCACCTCCTCCACCGCCGTTCGATGTGCTCCAGCCGGGTCAATAACTCCGAAATGAATGGGAAACAGTGTTTCAACTGCTGCCGACGCCGCCTCCCGCTCAAACAAAGCGCATTATATTTGCCTTTCGGAAAAATTGATTTTAATTATTTCATCCCCCTTTTTCCGTCTGTTCTCAAAGGGAAGCAACAAAAAATACGCACACATAGTTCATATTGACCGAGAAAAGAAAAAAAAAACTTGGACAATGAAATGGAAGTAATAGCGAGGAATAATGCACGTTCGCGGGGCGCGCTCTAATCTAATTACAGAAATTGGCTTATCGATTTTAATCAAATTGAAGCGACCTATAAATATATCTACGTGGGCCATCCTTTTCTCACCCCCTTTTACAACCTATGCTGCCAACTCTCTCACCGTTTCCATTCATCGGTTTAATTGAATCTCCCGCTCCTCTCTGCCATATATTTTTTTTAAACAGTTGCCAACCTTTTCGTTCTTTTCAACGTTCAACGTTATTTAACTTCAATTTTATAGAGAAAACGTTTGAAGGTAATCTTGCAATACTGAGAATATCGAGTTTTGTTTAAAACATCAGCATAATGTGTGATTTAAGTTGTAATGTTACACACGAAATTAGTTGGGATAGAGTCATATGTACCAACTCAAATAAATGACATGCTTGGTATATGACGACATATAATGTATTTTGGTATTAATAGTTGTCATGGAGTTGGATGATAGTCATGTATACCAACACAAATTAAAGAGAAGCTTGGTATAAGACGCCACCGAATGTATGTTGTTATTTATTAGTTGTCATGGAGTTGGATGATAGTCATCACATTTCATTGATTTACTCGAAAACTATAACACATAGAATGAATC
>NW_017095472.1:0-15786 GCF_001412225.1 Nicrophorus vespilloides
TATTTAAAAAAAAATATAATTATTTTCTACAAAAGTTTTCTATTAGAAATATTTGGAAAAAACATTACTATTTACTCAAATCTAAGTTAATAATTGTTAAATCAATATTAGATAGAAGTTTTTTTATAAGAAATAATTGGAAAAGCATAAAACTTAAAGCCTTTTTCTGATCGTGAAAGTGAAATATTTCTATTTAATTATATAAGTAAAAAAAAATCTTAAATTTAGAATAAATTTTGCAAAATATTTCATAAAACAACAACTTTTATTCCTTATTTCATACATCTTTTAGCCTACTTGATTAATTATTTAAAAAAAATATAATTATCTTCTACAAAAGTTTTCTATTAGAAATATTAGGAAAAAAACATTACTTTTTACTCAAATCTAACTTAATAATTGTTAAATGAATCTTAGATAGAAGTTTTTTTATAATTGGAAAACCATAAAATTCAAAGCCTTTTTCTGATTGTGAAAGTGAAATATTTCTATTTAATTATATAAGTAAAAAAAATCTTTAAATTTAGAATAAATTTTGCAAAATATTTCATAAAACAACAACTTTTATTCCTTATTTCATATACCCTTCAGCCTACTTGAATAATAATTTTAAAAAAATATAATTATCTTTTACAAAAGTTTTCTATTAGAAATATTTGGAAAAAGCATTACAAATCCCGGAGAAAACTAGTTTTTCTATGAGTAATAGTAGCGCCATCTATATTTAATTTACAGAACTTTTAAATTTTCTTGTATTTGAATATAAATTATTGATATATGATTAAAAATTCATGAAATAAATATTCATGATTTATGAATATTTATTTAGAAGATGGAAGTGTGTTCATTGTTTAGCAACAAAATAAAAAGAAAATATGATTTATAATGTTTATAATTTGAAAGTTTTGTTGTATCTATTCTTTTTATTTTGTTGTTTTGTGGTAAACTTATAATTTTACATTACAAATTTTAATCAATTCCCTTTCTTAACACATCCTGTTCATCTACTTTTGATTATATAAATGTGTGATATTTTTTTCTATTAAAGTTCAGAAGACTTTTTGCTTATTTTAAGACATGGAAAACTGTCATTCTGTAATGCTGCATACACACTATGCATTTCTTGTTCATCTACTTTTGATTTTAAGAATGTGTAATATATTTTTTTGTATTAAAACTCTCTTAAAGAAACACTTTAAAAAGCATTTGACTATTAAGCCATGGAAAAAGGTCATTCTGTAATGGTGCGTACACACTATGCAATTCTTGTTTATCCACTTTTGATTGTTTAAATGTGTGATATTTTTTTGTATTAAAACTCTCTTAAAGAAACACTTTAAAAACCATTTAAGAAAGCATTTGAGTATTAAGCCATGGAAAAAGGTCATTCTGTAATGATGCGTACACACTATGCGCTAAATGCGGTAAATAAATGACAATCGTATCGTGTATTCATTGAGTATTATTGAATTCAAGGAAATTAGTGACAAGGAGAAGGAGGATCTGAAAGAATGAAAAGAAAAACGCTGACTTTCATCCTGAAACTTTGTTCGAATTGGGACGGGGGCTGAAATCGAATTTGTTTTCTTGCCGGATAATGGGTTTTAAATAATTCGAAGGACGGAAAAGAAAGCAAATGGGATACGCAAATAACACAGAGAAGAAAAAAAGGGAAGAAAATAATTTGATGTTGAAAAAAATGAAAAGAACAACAGAAACGTATCAGAAAAGCAATCCAAATAAACAACTCGCATCTGGCTGAAGGGACACACCGCAATAAAATGCACATGCCATTTTATATGTTATAAATGTGCTAGCAGCAATTCTTTTGTTCTTCCCGGCAGAATGCGGGAGTTTTAAATTTTATCGCCGTTTTATTACTCTGTTATATATCCACCATTATAGACACACATTCGCACACCCTTCGCTGTATAAAAGAAGGAAGGTCGGTTCTGGAAACGGCAGCAGTCCGACACACATTTCGATGCGAGGCACGGCGTGTTAATATTTCGACACTTTGTCACAATTATTATTGCTGCTGCTGATCTCTCGTGGTTTGTGTTGCATGAAATTTTGCGCAAACACGTTTGAAGATTAAGGCGTTAAGTGAAGTTATATACGTAGTTACACGTTGCAATCTTACAAGTTTGGATAAGCCTGTAATCAAAGTGTTGGCATGCATCGCATCCTTCAAATCTACCTGTTTGTGTGTGTCGGTGTGTCCTTTTTATTACGTACGCACATCTCGACTTAAATTATAGGATTAGTCTAGTGAAACGCAAACTTTGCGATGGAATAAACCAACTTTAACTAAATGGTTCAGTTGGAGTTGGAGTTTTGCGGGTGGGAGGACGGAGCGGACATTCCGAAACTTTCCTGCAAAACGCGGAGACACTACACTATTATTCTGCGGAAGGGTGGCATCCCGGGGACTGCATAATCTAATCTGGACCACCGTTTCACAAAACAATTCATCATAATCCGATGCGGAGAGGATTTATTAAAACACTACCATGTGCACTTGTTCACACATCTATAAATATCTATACAAACCAAAATTTATATTATATGATACAGTTAATGAGTATTATAGAACTTTTTACATTATGATTATAATAGCATTAACTAAGTTTTTTACAATCATTGCACCTACTAACATAATTCTATTAGAAAGGTAATACTAACATAAATTTATACCAAAGGGAAAGCAAAGATGAAGAATAAACTCGAGCGGCGGATATATCCACCATAACTGTTAAATTTGTAATTATTTTTATGCAACCAAACACACACACAAATTGTTATTTTCAAATACATTTTCTAATTTTTTTTTAAGTTTCATTACTTTTACTAAAACGAACAAAAATAATTATTGAAAAATAATTGTTTGTTTAATGTTATCCAAATACTACAACATTACATAATTGTCAAAATTGAGGTAATTTAATGGTTAATTGGTTGTATAATTAGGAATCTAGTAAGAAGTAATTTGTAGGTTATGCATTAAAAACACTTATGCAACCAATGTAACTACAGATTAGTTATTTGACAGAAAACACTGAAATATATTATAGTTATGTAAATTTATAAATGTATACTAGAGTGAAGCGAAGATGAAGAATAAAATAACCTGTGTCGGTCAAGCGGCGGATATATCCGCCATAACTGTTGATTAACAGACACGATCGTAACGCCATCTTTCTATCTGTACAAAAAAACCTTTACTATTATTAATGCTTCATCTTATTAGTTATAAATCTATTATTAAAACACAAATTTACTTGATTTAATACCATAGTTTTAAGAAAATACAAATATTAAATTGAATTTGTATTTATTTTTATGCAACCAAATACACGCACAAATTGTAATTTTCAAATACATTTTCTAATTTTATTTAAGTTTCATTACTTTTACTAAAACAAACAAAAATAACTATTGAAAAATAATTGTTTGTTTAATCTTATCCATGTTGTAGAATCATTACGTAATTGTCAAAATTGAGGTAATTTATTGTTTAATTGGTTGTATAATTAGGAATCTAATAAGAAGTAATTTGTAGGTTATGCATTAAAAATTCATATGCAACCGATGTAACTACAGATTAGTTATTTGACAGAAAACACTGAAATATATTATAGTTATGTATATTTATAAATGTATATCAGAAGGAAGCGAAGATGAAAAATAAACTCTAACGCGTTTCCATTGAGTGGCGGATATATCCGCCATAACTATTGATTAACAGACACGACCGTAACGCCATCTTTCGATCTGAACAAAAAAACTTTACTTTTAGTAATACTTCATCTTATTAGTTATAAATGAAACTTCTGAAATATAATTTATTACTAAAATACAAATGTCCTTGTCTTTAATACCAAAACTTTAAGAAAATACAAATATTAAATTAAATTTGTAATTATTTTTATGCAACCAAACACACAAATTTTAATTTTCAACTATATTTTCTAAATTTTTTAAGTTTCATTATTTTTACTAAAACAAACAAAAATAACTATTGAAAAATAATTGTATGTTAAATGTTGTAGAATCATTACGTAATTGTCAAAATTGAGGTAATTTATTGTTTAATTGGTTGTATAATTAGGAATCTAATAAGAGTAATTTTAAGGTTATGCATTGAAAATTCTTATGCAACCAATTTAACTACAGATTAGTTATTTGGGTTGAAAACACTGAAAAACCACAAAATTTATCCATTACTGAAAATATGATAATTTTCATGCACGCATAATTGATTTAATCCATATAATCCATTGTTAGCTTGGTTATATAATCATTTCGAACAGGCAACTAGTGATGCTGAGGGATCACCAGATTTTTCTCACGGCTTATGTTAATTAATTCAATATTAATGAATTGATTTTTTTTATCTTTGATTTCTTAATAAATTCGACAGTAAATTACGTTTTGTACGAATTGTTCAATGTTAAATGCAATAATAAACAAATTGTTTACTTAACTCTTATCCATTTCGTGCAATATCCTAAACACGCAATGAAACAATTTCCATATAATTAAAGTTAACAGAAAATTGGAGTAAATTTGTACACGCCGGTTCGAGAACTGAAAGAAAAATTGCTTCTCGGTATTCCGCTGGACACTGAGATCTATTGTAAATGGTAATTTTACACCAGCATACATCGTGTGCGCTATAGTTTATTCCGGATTACAGGACTACCGGCGTCTATGAAAAATCAATACGTTGCATAATTTATTGCAACATGGACAAGAGTCCATTTCTAAGCACTAATCGAGAAATGACGACGCGCCCTTTGTGTGATGTCGCACATCCTGTTTCTCCGGCAAATTGTCGGTCACATATTGCTTAGTTTCTAAGTGAAAGAAAAAGGAAAGAAAAGGAAACAAGCAAACACTAAACAGACGGAATTGCTATCATTAATTAGAGAACGATAAACGGAGGACACGGAAAGCGTGTATTTGTATATTTACTTAAACTTTTCTCTTTATATTTTTTTTTGTTATTATTTGTGTACAATACGTAATTTATTTATGTGTTTTTTTTTCATACTTCGTTTTGCACGCGATTCCCGAATCGATTTATGTGCAGTTAATGTTAACAGCTCCTATTTTTATACGTCCTAGTTTCATTTACAACAAAAAAAAAACACACAACGCAATTTATTACAAACTTTGATTTTTGTTTTATGTGTTCTGAAAATTGTTTGATTTTACTTTTTTCATCACATAAATAATATAAAATGTATACCTTTGAGTTATGTTTTATGGTGATTATTATGTATGAAATATTTTATATAAGTTTTAAAAATTTACTTATTTTTTTTGTGTAATTTAGTTAATTTTATGAGTTTTTTTTTATTTTAAGAACATTTTAGCTTAAATGTATAGTTAAAATGTTATTATATAATGAACTATATGTGATGTTGTTGTAAAATAATGTAAAATTGTTATTTGAGTCACATTTTGCATACATTTTATGGTTTAATTGTATCAAAATATTCGATTTAAATCTAACAGTAATAAATAGTGACTTTTTTTATTCCATTTATATCAATAAACATTTGTAACAAAACTGCCTTTAATATTGTTCAATTGTTTCAATATGTTTTCAACATCTACTATATTTTTGATGCAAATCGTTGTACTAATATATATAAATATAAATATTATAAATAAAACTTTAGTTTTTAATTATTTTAAAATTTAATGAAATTTGTATGAAAATATATAATTTTTTGAATAAAAAGAAATAATAAGAAATATTATTAAAGCAATAGTTATAGATTTTGTTTTAATATATTTACGAAAAAATTGAAGGATTTTAGCAGAATTTTATTGAAATTTTATATTAATAATAAATATATAGTTTGTTAATTGTAATTTTAGTGATTTCGAATGCAATTGAAAAGTAGAGATTTTTAATTAATTTGATATGTTTTGAAAATGATGAATGATGATTTTATAAAGAAATCACAAATAAATGAAAAGTAGTGATTTAATAGGAGATTTAGTGATCTTCAGTAACTTTGAAACGTGCTGATTGTTAAAAAATTTGAAAAGTGGTGATTTAATAGGAAATCTAATGATTTTCAGAAAATTTGAAAAGTGGAGATTTTAAATACATTTGAAAAGTAGTGATTTAATAGGAAATATAGTGATAGTCAGTAAATTTAAAACGTGCTGATTTTGAATAAATTTGAAAAGTAGTGATTTATAAGGATTTTTAGTAAATTTGAAATAGGTGATTTTGAATAAATTTGAAAACCAGTGATTTTAATAGGAGATCTAGTAATTTTCAGTATATTTGAAACGTATTGATCTTGAATTTGAACAAATTTGAAAAGTAGTGATTTAATAGGAAATCTAGTGATAGTCAGTAAATTTAAAACGTGTTGATTGTGAATAAATTTAAAAAGTAGTGATTTAAAAGGATTTTTAGTAAATTTGAAATAGGTGATTTTGAATACATTTGAAAAGTAGTGATTTAATAGGAAATCTAGTGATTGCCAGTAAATTTAAAACGTGCTGATTTTAAATAAATTTGAAAAGTAGTGATTTTGAATAAATTTTAAAAGTAGTGATTTAAAAGGAAATCTAGTAAATCTGAAACGTGCTGATTTTGCATAAATTTGAAAAGTAGTGATTTAATAGGAAATCTAATCAGTAAATTTGAAAAGTGGTGATTGTGAATATATTTGAAAAGTAGTGATTTTGAACAAATTTGAAAACTAGTGATTTTGAATAAATTTGAAATGCGTTGATTTTTAATATAAATAAAATGTAGTAGCTTTGAATAACTTTGAAAAGTAGTGATTTAATAGGAAATCTAATGATTTTCAGAATATTTGAATAGTGGTGATTTTCAATACATTTGAAAAGTAGTGATTTAATAGGAAATCTACTGATTTTCAGTCAATTTGAAACGTATTGATCTTGAATAAATTTGAAAAGTAGTGATTTTGAATAAATTTGAAAATTAGAGAGAATAAATTTGAAATGTGTTGATTTATAATATATATGAAAAATTGTGATTTTGTAAAGTAGAGAGAATAGATTTGATAAGTAGTGATTTTCAGTAAATTTGAAAAGTGAAGACTGAATATATTTGAAACGTAGTAATTTTTCATAAATTACAAATGTGATTTTTGATGGTTTAAAAATGTAATAAATATTAAATGTAGTGACTAAATTCAGGAATAATGTTAATAGATTCAAAAATTGAGTAATTTTAATGTAAATTGTTGGTAACATTTGGCTTCAACTATAAATTAGATGTTTCTTTATTAAGGAACGAAGGTGTATACACAACGTACACAACTTCAGCCTTCTTTATTTTGATTTGCAAGTAGGTTTTCACCAGATTTATTAGGGTTTTTCTGTACGGCGAAGGAACGAGCGAGAAATGGAGGCTTCTCCCGGCCCGTTGAAATATTATTTATATATTTAAATTCGCGGTTGACTCGGTTTTAATATGAAATACGGCCGGCGCCGGATTTGCATTCCACTTGATAATGAATTCCAACAATCCTAGCAGAACGTGAGATAGAACGAGAAAAAGATAGAGAACACTCGCGAAATTCCGTAATGAAATTATTTTTGACTTATAGATTTCAGCTCTATTCTATTTCAGCAAAGACGTCCTGTTCTTTTTTTATATAACATTTCATCCTTGCAGCTATTATCATCTTTAGCCCGTCGTCTGCTTTAGCCTTTTCCTAGTCGCGCACCTCTCCAATCTTCTGCCAGAGGAGCGAAATCCATCGACTTGGCATACGCTTAAATCTCGACGCCGCCGTCGTCTGTCACGTCTCCGATAAGCTTCATCCTCCAATCTCTACTCTCTCTCTTTCACTCTTCAACATTCACTAAACCCATCTCTCTTTCCTTCAGTCTTATTATTACGAGCGTGCAACTATCGTCGAGGAAACTGTTCCACATTTTCCATGCAGCAAGCTTATTTTATTTTAATTATATTATATTTTTAAAACTATTTTTCATAATTCTCTTCTGGAGGCGCCGGGTGGATGCACAGTTTTTTCCTGCTGCTGCTTTTCTTTCGCGAATAGAGTGAGGAAGAAAAAAAAATAGTGGTTTGTTGCCATTACATTATTGATCACTTTCGGACCTGAACCAACACTGCGAAAGAGATAAGCTCGAATTTATGCTGTTTATGAAATAGAGAGAATTGGAAAACACACCGACAACATCTGGTGTACGTACAAGAGTTTTTTTTTTATATTGTGCGCGTGATCTAAGCTACAAACCGCATATTACATACAGAAACTGTACAAATCATATACAAACTCTTGGTAAAATAAATCTACGAAAAAGTTAATCCAAAATTGAAAAAAATCAAATTTCTATTTGTTTCTTTATGAATAAAAATTAGTGACAAACAAATAATTTCTTAATAATTAAACAATGTATTTTTATCTAGAAATTGCTTATATAATGAACATGTGTAAATTTAATTTAGAGAAATGTTGATATAATAGAACTAAGAAGAAACTGATTTGTTATATAAAAAACGTAATAATCATTCAATATGTTTGTATTTTTTCTGTATTTTCGCTATAAATTGTATATGATACTTTAAGACGATATGAACAAAATGTATTGAAATTGTAATTATGACAGTTAATAGTTAATCATTTCCTAAAGAATAGGAAAAATTCATATGTTTTCTAAAAAAAAAAATACTACAAAAAAAATAAAAAATTTAAGTAGTTTCTTTAGTTTTTCTCGTACATAAAGCTATGAATATAATTTCGTAAGATAACAATAATGATAGTAAGTTAATGATTTCTTCAAAACAAACAAAAAAAATGTTTTTTTTTTTAACATTTTCTATAAAGAAATAATTTCTTAATAATAATTTTAAAAAAATCTATTTATTCAAGAGATTACATACATATTGAACATTTATGAATATAATCTACAGAAATGTTGTTAGACTAAAACTGTATAAAACATATAACAAAACTAAGAAGAAAATAAATCATTTCTTATATCAAAATCGTAATAATCACCCAAAATTTTTGTATCTTAAAGAGATTTTTTTCTGTATTTTCTCTATAAATTGTATATGATACGTTATCTAAGAACAAAATGTATTGAAATTGTAATAATGATAGTTAATAGTTAATCATTTCCTGAAGAATAGGAAATTTTTTTCTAAAAAAATACTAAAAAAAATACTAAAACATTTTCAAAATTCAATTAGTTTCTTTAGTTTTTCTTGTACATAAAACTATTAATGCATAAAACTATTAATATAATTTCGGAAAAAAACTAATAATGATAGTAAAATAATGAAAAATTATAAAACTGAAGACATCGAAAAACGTCGTTTCTCCTGAAATAAAACGTGAAAATGAAATCAGCAACGTCAATTTTGACAGCTTGTATCAGACGTACATAGGGTAGAGAGCTTTCAGTGGGGGATCGTTAGAAAGGTGAGACTTTCGGCTTTAAATTGAGTGTAAGATCATGTAATTATCTTCAGTGGTTCTCGAGTAATTCAATAAATCCTGAAGACATCCAGAAACGTCGTTTTTCGGTTACGTATTTTTTTTTGCACAACATATTTTACATAAAGTTTATTAAATTTTAAGTTATTAACGTAATTCATTTTTTTTTTCATCAAATTGCAATTTTCAGGAACTTCGAAAATCGATGCTAGAATTGAAGACAAACTGAAGATATCGAGAATCTTCATTACGTAATTTCTTGTGTAATTGAACAGAAAAAAAAATTGTAGTAATTGTAAATAAATCTGAGTTACAGCAATTTGAACATCAATAACTGTTCTTTCTCAAACGTATCGCGCATAAATATATAAAATGAAATAAAGTGTAGCCCTTAACAACGATCAAAATCACTTAGATTTGACGCGTTCTCGCCGACTGCGAGTTGTGGCCATGTTTCATCATTTTCATCTCAAACATCTGTATTTGCTTGGGAGAAAAATTGAAAGGGCGAGTGGGTGAGAGAACTGCCGAAAATATAAATGCGAATTTACACTTATTAATGCAATATTTTTTCCCGGGCCAAAAGTTTTCCTCCCTTCGTTCCCACTCCGTTCGAACTTATGTGTGTTTTTTACTTGGAAGAAACACTTAAGGATCGTGAGCTCTGTGGAAGGGAAAGGGAAAGGGAAAAGGAAGCGGGAGGAGAGGTCAGGATATTGACGAGGGCGCCGGTCGAGGTCCTTAAACCGCTTGATACAAATACATACATCTCGTGTCAAGTTTTATTTATGGCAGTCATATACAAAAATGTTACGGCGAAATGTTTTTATGGGCATAAAAAAATTTGGTGGAGGCGGCGATGCGCGGACATAAAAAAAAAGATATTATATCATATATAAAGAGAGAGAGAGAGAGATGAAAAAAAAAAATAAGTGTGTGTGTATATGGGTTTATGTAATATGAACGAAAGTCTCATTCCTGTGGAAAATCAAACCGAGTACAGTAGATAAACGCTTACATAAAACCCGCGTAATGTCAATAATAAAACCTGTTCATTTTACCTAAGAAAATTTCTAAATTACTCGATGGAAAATATTGAATTTTCTTTTCTTTCCAGCTTGGCGTTGGTATTCAGGTGTCATTATATTAATGCTTCCATAAATGCAACTGGGTTAATAGCTTTAATCTCTCTCTTTGCTTCGCTCCCATTTTTCAGTGGACATTTCTCATGCAATTACGTGTTTTTTGAAATGAGTCTATTAGATTACTTTTTTTGTCGTTGTTGTTCGATTTAGGTAAATGTCTTAGACAAGTAATCGATTCAAGTAATTTTGGGGTCGTTTGTATGGAAGGTAAGCGTTTATGGATTCGTGTGCATCAAACTGCAATGAGCAATTTGCTTAAACTAAGGTTTCTACATAGGATACAGCACTTTACGCATTCCTGAACATTCGCCAACAATAATATACTGTAACGTCTATTTGTAAGCAATTAATTTACCGTTAATGCATTGTAACAAGTTTATTAAAGAATATAACATTAGTAACAAATATAATTTATGATTTTATTAAAGAAAAATTGTTTCTTTCTTTCAGAATAATAGTGAAAGAATGAAAATTTATTTAAATCAAGGAAAATACTGAAATTGTCGCAATAATTCACGTTATCAAATTACTTAAATTAAAAAAAAAATATGTAAAATATTGATATTTGTAAAAAATCTTTTTTATCCTTAGATTTTCAAATTCTTTAACAATTCGTTACATAAATTATATTAATTCTAATACTGGTCTTCTATAAATTGAAGAAATTAAGTCCATTAAGTCAATTATTTAACAAATTGTTACAAATCTTAGAAGAAGTAAATTTATGAAAAAAAAAATATTGTTCTGAAGTAGTTTAGTTCATTGATCTTTAAGAATCTTTAAGGATCTTCTTGATCAGTGCATCGATTTGATGCTTGAATATTTAGTGTAATTAATTGATTGATGAACTTGTGAAGAAACAATAAATGTTCGTGATTATTTGATGCAAATGTTACATCTGGTTGATTAACTTGCAAAGAAGTATTCATGTTTAGTGGTGTTGATTGCATTGGATCTATATCCAAACTATCGATTTGACGCACATGTTACTACTGGTATATTTGTTGTAGTTGCTTGATAAACTTTTAATGAAGAATGAAAGTTGAATGATGTTTTGATGTTATTGAATCTATAATAAAAACAAAATTATTTATGAACGATGAGAACGATTTTTTTTTTCAGTAAAATTCAAATAATTAAGTACTTTGATTTACAAATTGCTTAACGATTCGTTACAAATCATAGAAGAAAATGATAATTAAGTATTAATTTCAAGTGTAGTTTACCATTTACTAATTAATTCATTTAATTACTATGAATATTAATAATAGTCCAAAAAAAACAAACTGTCGTGTCCCGGGATGGAATATCTCTGGAAACTGTGGAATAATTTGTAGTATTGTCGATGTGAAATCCTAGTAGATTTTATGGAAGAGTGTAGATTAAAATCAGTGTACTTAATAGTATTTATTTAACACTTAGATGCTTCAGTGTCTTAATCTAGCTTGCAGTTGCTACAAGCATAGGTTGCTAGTCAAAAGTCGAGTAAACTAGAACTATTACTAGGACTAGGTTTTTTCTAGGACTAACTTACTCGTAAAACTAACAAAATATGAGAAACAGAGCGTTTGCAAGATGCCGATAGCCTTGTGGGAACTTTCAATAAGACTGTACTTTACATATATCAATAATTAATAATAAAGTGGTTGGACACAACAAAACTACAAAATTATAGCGACGTGTGTTAATGATACTGAGAGAGAAATAGTTAGTATCCCATTAATGCGAGTGCTTGGATAATCTTCAAATAAACCCAAATCTGACACGTGACAATTTAACAAATGGTTGTTGCCTCGGTAACGCTAATGAAAGGTCCACTACCTAAAACCATCATAGTTCTATTATAATTATAAAATTATAGTTATTGAAATTTTACATTTACATTTGATCTTTGTTACAATTATCTTTAATTTATAAATTATAACTTTAATTATTTGGAAAATATTGCAATTTGCGATTAGATAATTTTGGGACACCCTTTATAATATTATTAGAGCGAAATCAATGTCTTTTTTTGATTCTAAATCTATTTGTTTAATGAATTAATTTATATTTGATAAATCAAAACGCTTAAAATTCTACACTTTTTCATACAATTAACAACTCACATAGTCTTAATATTGTGCAAAGTCTATAGTTTGCACTGGAATTGCACAAATTGTTTGTGATATGTGTATATTATAAAAATGTTTACACATATTTTTTGTTGTTGTCGTCCGTCCGTTTGTTCGTTATTCAAATCAGCCTCGCCTTGAAATTTATATTATATTATTTTCGCAGCGTATCTCCCGGCCCTTATGTAAACACATATTTTTGTTTGTTTCAAAACAAATAATATTATATTCAACAACATGAGAGAGAGAGAAGAAAAAATAAAAGAATATGCGAAGAACAGAACAACTATGCACTGGAAATTGTTTTGCAAAGAAATTAAATAACAAAAATCAAGTATGCTGGAAATATTAAAACAAAATTAACACTAGTGACTGAGTTATGTAATTTTAGGGAAAACTATGTTTTTTTTTGTATTTCTTTCTTCAAATAAATAATATTTCACTTGACAGCATGAGAAAAAGAATAAAAAATAAGAGAAAATGTGGAGAACAGAAGAAATATGCATTTAAAATTGTTTTGCAAAGAAATTAATAAACAAAGATCAAGCATGTTGGAAATATTAAAACAAAATTAACATTAGTGACAGAGTTATGTAAATGTAAGGAAAACTATGTTTTTTTTTTGTAGTTTTTCAAATAAATAAAGTTACACTTGACAACATAAGAAAGAGAGAGAGAGAGAGAAAAGAAAAAATAAAAGAATATGCGAAAAACAGAACAACTATGCACTGGAAATTGTTTTGCAAAGAAAATAATAAAAATCAAGTATGCTGAAAATATTAAAACAATATGTAACATTAGTGATTGTAGGGAAAACTATGTTTTTGTATTTTTTTTCTTCAAATAAATAATATTTCACTTGACAGCATGAGAAAAAGAATAAAAAATAAGAGAAAATGTGGAGAACAGAAGAAATATGCATTGAAAATTGTTTTGTAAAGAAATTAATAAACAAAGATCAAACATGTTGGAAATATTAAAACAAAATTAATATTAGTGATAGAGTTATGTAAATGTAAGGAAAACTATGTTTTTCTTTTGTAGTTTTTCAAATAAATAAAGTTACACTATACAACATGAGAAAGAGAGAGAGAGAAGAAAAAATAAAAGAATATGCGAAGAACAGAACAAGTATGCTGGAAATATTAAAACAAAATTAACACTAGTGACTGAGTTATGTAATTTTAGGGAAAACTATGTTTTTTTTTTTGTATTTTTTCTTCAAATAAATAATGTTACCTTAACAACATGGGAGAGAGAGAGAGAAAGATAGAGCATAACAAATAGAAGAATATATGGAAGAAAGAACAAATATGCACAGGAAATTGTTTTGCAAAGAAATTAATAAATAAAAATCAAGCATGTTGGAAATATTAAAACAAAATGCAATATTAGTAACAGAGTTATGTAAATGAAGGAAAAACTATGATTTTTTGTTGTATTTTTTTTCTTCAAATAAATAATGTTACACCGAGAAAAAGAATAAAAAATAAGAGGAAATGTGAAGAACAAAAGAAATATGCACTGGAAATTGTTTTGCAAAGAAATTAATAAACAAAAATCAAGCATGCTGCAAATATTAAAACAAAATGCAATATTAGTGACAGAGTTACGTAACTGTAGAGGAAACCTAATCTAATTAAAGGTATTTTAATTAATTTAAATTTGTTGCTCTTTCGCAGGAAATAATTTACATTCTGATTTGATTCCGTTCCAGTTTCCACTTGTTCCATTTCCTCCTTTTCATTTCGTTTCTTTCTTTTTGAGCGATTCGTAAAGAGTAAAGACTAAAGAGGAGAGAGTGGCATAGGTCGCATGCTTCGTGCCAACTCGTGTATAATTTGAGAAGGGTCAGTCGGAAAGAATTCCTGCAGAATGATTTTCGGATATGATTGTTTCTTTTCTTTTTTTTTTTTCGTTTGTATCGTTGCGGTGGATGGTTCTCATCCTCTCCCCTATTGTCGGAAGGACCCAACAATACGAGACAGTAAACATCCGTCCGTTTTCCGCAGATACTTTGTTGCTCTTCGAACTTTATCGATCAGTCGTGGAGATAAAACTAATGTCTGCAGGCTCTCTCCAATCCACACACACACACTCAAATTTAGTATAGTATACTTATTTTTTTTTCTTCTTCTTAGACCCAAAGTCTATTCTCTGTTGCAGTCACTATTGTGTGTATGTCGCCCGTTTATAATTTCTCTCTCCCTTCAATTTATTTAGTTTTTTTTGTTGTTGTTGTGAAGCTTGGGAAATTGAACCTTTGTAATCGGATGATTAAAAATATGTGGATACAATGTATTATATATGGATCCGAGGTCTATTCATAAAACTTCCTATAAACCATGATTGCAGATACAAAATATATGTTATTTTTTTTTATGGACGAAATTAAATCGACTTCCCCTTTTTTATTACATCACTTTATTCGATTGGATAACTTCGAACCACATTCATTCCAACTATCTGTAAACTAATTTCATTTTCAACTACCTATAGGTCAAAATGACCCGTTCATTGAAAATTTAAGAAAAATAGAAGAAATTATTAGTTTAATTACAACAAATACACATTAATTCTCACTTCCGAATTACTGAACATTTTTTTTTAATTAAAAAAGGAATCATAGATAAATCATAGACACAACAGTTTAACACTGTTTTAACGGCGTTTTCATCACTCTTTATAGAAGTCATTAACAAAAAAACTTGTAACTTTCTTAATTACTTTTCATATTTTCAATCTGTTGTGAAATGTAAGTTTGGGAGTTTTAGATTCATGTCGCTATGATCTTAATGTACCTCTTTTGCAGATGGGAATTGTGGAAACGTTTTAAATCTGTTGACTATAGTCTTTTGGCTTGCGACATTCAATCTCACTGCTAATTTTACATACTTTGAAATTTGCTCGGTTAAATAATTAAGTATGTAAATGATAGCACACTTAGATTCATAAAAAGTCTGATAAATCTGTTGTTATTGCTCTAAAGCAGCGGTCGGGGAACTTTTTTAACCATTACCCCAAAATATTATTGCGTAAGTCGATATTACC
>NW_017095472.1:15801-46799 GCF_001412225.1 Nicrophorus vespilloides
TTTATTGAATTAATTTGCATTTACATATTTATAAAAATAAGTTACATGAAAATAGTAACAAATAGTAATAGACAAACAGAATAAAATTCTTAAATTGGAACAAATAAAAATGAATTGAAAACTTTCCCCCTTCAGGTTTTGAAAACATGATGTTGCTTCATATTTGATATAATTACTTTAAAATTGGGACTTTTTGATGTAAGAGCAATTTGAATACAGTCTTCGGCGTTTAATCGATTTCTGTTTTTCGTTTTTATTTTCATTAGAGTGGAGAAGCCTTGTTCACAAAGGTAGATTGTTGCAAATGGCAGCAATTTTTTTTACTGCCTATTTTGAAAGCCTCTGCAGCCTTTGACAACAAAAAAGACGACAGATTTGCTTTGGTTCCCAATTTGAATACATGCTTCAGTATTGGATCGAAGTTCAAGAATTGCCTCTGCCAAACCTGGAGGTTCTTCTGGTATGTTAGGATCTACAACCCAATTCACAGTTTGTACATCAAGATCTGAAAAGTAGTCAGAAAACCGCTCTCTGAGTTTCGTAAGATGAAATTAGAAAAATTTCCCTATTACCCAAAAAATTTTCATTTTTACCCCATTTTGTGTAATTTACCCCGGTTCCCCGACCGCTGCTATAGACGCTGTATGTTTCTATGGACGTAATTGCTATGAAAGATTTCCTGTAACTATGGAAACCTAACCTAAGTTGTTATTAAAAATAGAACTATATAAATGTCTTATAATGAATCCATTTCACGGATTGTGATTTTATAATATGAATGAAGTAACATCGTCGTTCATTTTTTCTTTTTTTTCTGCAAAACGACTTCGCCGCATGTAATGAACATGTTATCATCGTGTAATAAGCACTAAATTACAAGAGATCTCAACGTTTTCTCATCCATTTCATTTCGCTTGTCCCCGTATTCGAAATGGAAAAATGGAACGGGTTTTCAAATTAAGTGAATCGAGTAAACTCTGCAGCATAATTGATTATTGTATCAGCGATAAACGGTATAAATCAAATGTCATATAAATAATTGAATCGCAATTGCGAGAGACGCAGAGTAAATTGCGTTTATTAAATAGTGTGTGTTAATAATAATAATAAGAATGATAATGGTAAAAGGTGGATGGAAAATTGTCGGACAACGAAAAGGAAAGAAGAAATAGAAGATAGGAATGAAGGAGGCTGTGAGGTTAAAGATATATCTATACGTTTGTAACTCAGTGTTTGTGTGTGTGTGTATATAAAGGCGAACCATCCATCTCCAACAGAGCATAGCAATAATCTACATTTTATTTCTGCATAGTTGAGTGCTATTGCAATATTTCCGACATTTATATGCAATATGTAGTGCACGTAACTAAAAGAGATAGACGCTTTTCGTGTTTCCTAGAAGCTGCTGCTGCTGCTGCTGCTTCCAGCAAAAATTGTATCGGGGCGAACGCGGATCGAAGGATTGAGAAATGCCTCTTTTGTTTTCGTCCTTCTTTTTTTTCCTGTGTATTTTGCTCCTTCGATTCCAACAATTTTAAACCGAACATAAACTTCCATGGAACTACTTTAAGAAGCTCCGCTCGCACTGCATCATCTTTTGATTTTGTTACGTAAACAAACCGGAGATTTTATTTCTTCATTTGTTGCTTTGTTTACAATGCGCGCACACATACACAAATACACACATCCTTCGCGACTCGCAGATGCAATTTCCGGAAGCGATCTCGGAATATCAATTACCTGTTTCATACCTGTTCCATCCATGCATAGCTATGCATTTAATTAGTGCTCTTGCAAATTACATCAGTAATACCAGACAATCAAATGCGGAATACGACTGATCTCTTGCTATAATTCTGATTATCCCCTAGCAACTGTTTCTATAACAATCGTTGTTATGGAAATTGTTAATTTCTTAAATAATTCATATTTATAAACTGTCCAAGAAACAACAATTATACAATTTCTATGTATAATTTAGATCAAGTAGTTTTATGATATAATGATTCATCTTTTCTTTGATATTTAGGTTGCTATGGAAACAACTTTGTTTCTTCTATGATTTTTTGATGTTTTTTTTTAAAGTGAAATGTACATCGCGTTCAATGTTTGGAAAAAAATAACATTCGAAAAAGCACTGTTTTAAGAATTTAATGATTTTCAATTATTTTTATTGTATTCTGATTCTACATTTTATGCTTTATTAAATTTGATTACAAATTTGCTACGGTAACAAATATGAATGCAAGTAGTTTTAAGATATAATATGAATAATTATATTGACAGATTTGTCATGACAGTTGTCACTTTGACAGTTCTGATTTGTATTCGTTTTCTGCAAATTTTAACAAATAAATTGAAAATGAACGCTTGAAAATGAACTGTTTTCAAAATTTAGTGATTTTCTCGGAAATGTTAGGGAATTATGAGGAGTTATAATAATTATAAAACGGGAAAATTCTCTGAAGAGACCAAATACCAAAATTATTTCCATTAGTATGTATGTTTTGAAATGTCAACGGTTTTTATTAGTTTTTCATAGAATTTTTGCTAATTTTTCAACAAATATTGATTTAAGGATGACACAAATCCGTTTTTCCTGCTGCGAGAAAAAGAAATTGAAAATGAACGCTTGAAAAAGCACTGTTTTCAGAATTTAGTGATTTTCTCAGAAACTATAATAGATTGAATGGATCCAAAAGATACATAAGAAAGCTGAATGATTGGGAAATGTAGCGAGTATTCATATATTGTTGTGATTTCATCAATTTAATTAATTAGAGCATACGAATATAATTAAAATAATTCTACTATTGATAGGTTGCTATGGTAACAAAAGTGAATACAAGTAGTTTTAACATACAATTGACAGATTTATCATGACAGTTGTCACTTTGACATTTCTGATTTGTATTCGTTTTATTGATTGTTATGGAAACCAGTTTTCTTTCCTTATAGTATCCTTAACTTTAGTATAAGTTAAATTATGCAACAGTTGTCCTTAATAGGAGAAGATAATTTACAAAAACTTCGGTTTTGTTTAACAAAACCGTTTTTGTTGCGATTGGCATAAGAAATTAAATTAATATATTTTGTATGTGTAACTAAATAAAATACTTTTATTTTTTTTTTTAATATTTATAAGAAAACTTTATACATTTTCTATTTTTCTATGATTTTATAAAGAAAATTATGTAATAAAATAAAATGTGAACTCAATAATGTGTTTGATTATTGGTTTTGTTGTAATGAAAACGTAATTAGTTCCGTGATTCTTACGATTTTCTGCTTATTTCATTTAATGACAAAGCGGGAGGTTAACGAGACAATTAACTTTGGAAATGATTTACGACGGCTTTCGTGGAGGCGAAATAGCGAGAGAGAAAGATATTTTTATTGCAAGAACAATCATACACATTTGCGCTACAAGCGAACAAAATTAAAGTTAATTAAATTTTTTATTTCATGCGAACGCTATCGTTACAAATGCGTGTACATCACAAACATTCTGCACTAATCCATGTAAACGGAGACCATTTCCGCGAACAATGCAAGGGGAGAATATGAGAAGAGGAGACCGTGAGATGCAAATGTTGATGCAATTAGTATTCAGGTGGAGGAGTTTAGGTGAAATGTGTGTGGTGTGCTGATATGTATGTGTTACATACTTACAGTATGTGTATGTGTGTGTGTTTGAGTGCATGTGGGGGTGGGTGGGTCAGCGACATTGCGGAGAACGCGGAACGGACAGCAAGGTCGCAAAATACTACTACGGACACTCATCATTCGTGAATTATATGTCTTTTCTTGCGCGTTTTAAAGCCGCTCTAAACCTCAACCTACCATACCTCAACGCGACAACGGACACACACACACACCTACTATACCAACAACAATCTGTTACAGACACGGCAACATGTTTTTTTTAAATTAATAATAGTTTCAGTCTATTATTTAGATGCTTCCTGCATAAAATTATACTTCTCACATTCTGCTTGTCCTAGGTGGGATTAAGGACAACTGTTGCATAATTTAACTTATACTAAAATTAAGGACACGCTAATGAAATAAATTGGTTTCCATAGCAATCAATAAAACGAATACAAATTAGAAATGTCAAAGTGACAACTGTCATGATAAATCTGTCAATTGTATGTTAAAACTACTTGTATTCACTTTTGTTACCATAGCAACCTGTCAATAGCACAATTGTTTTAATTATATTCGTATGCTTTAATTAATTAAATTGATGAAATCTCTGCAATCTATGAATACTCGCTACATTCCCCAAACATTCAGCTTTCTTATGTATCTTTTGGATTCATTCAATCTATTATAATTTCCGAGAAAATCATTAAATTCTGAAAACAGTGCATTTTCAAGCATTCATTTTCAATTTATTTTTCAATATTTGTTAAAATTTGAAGAAAAACTAGCAAAACTTATATGAAAAAAAAAATGATATTTGGTCTCTTCAGAAAATTTTTCCCTTTTATAACTATTATAATGAAAGTGAAAGCATAAACATTAAACATAATCAATGGAAAATTTAGAAAAAAATCTTCTATTAATTATACAAATTTTTCTACATTTTCTTTCTTAAATAATTAATATCTTTCAAATTTTATACTTTATAATGATTGGAATAAATTTTATAAAAATTAACGTTAAACAAATATTTTTCGTTCTTTGTAATTCGAATGAATTTATTCTGCATGTAAAAATCCTCCACGCAAATGTCTACATATTTCACATACAAAATACATCAACTTAATGAATTTCTTATTCAAATCACAACAAAAAGTTTTGTTAAATAAGCCGAATTATCCTCTCCTATGTAACTGTTGCATAATTTAACTTATAATAAAGTTAAGGATACTATAAGAAAAAAGAAAACTGGTTTCCATAGCAATCAATAAAACGAATACAAATCAGAAATGTCAAAGTGACAACTGTCATGATGAATCTGTCAATTGTATGTTAAAACTACTTGTATTCGCATTAGTTACCATAGCAACCTGTTAATAGTACAATTGTTTTAATTACATTCGTATGCTCTTGATGCAAAAGTCTAATATGCAAAATACATTAGCTTAATTAATTTCTTATGCAAATCGCAACAGAAAAAGTTACTTTGTAATTTTTTAAAGAAATAATTTGTAAATTATAAGATGGAAATGGAAATATCAAAGGAGGAAACAAGTTTCGATAATAACATGTCATTATTCCACGCTGATTAATCTACTTACTTATTAATTATTAAAATTTATGTTTCTTTTTTTTTTGATCTGAAGAAGAAAATATGTGAACAGGTTGCGTGATGTAGATGTGGATGAAAGTGCGTAAAATTGATCGGTCGCAATTAAGTCCGTGATTAATGCGAACCAGTTACGTTTATGACGTCTAATCAGTATTATCGTTGTGATTATTATAAATATCAGATGTGTGTTTCACAATGCGTTTCGAAAGTCCAAACTACCGGATATATTAAATTTGCATACGCACTTAATATTGATTTCAGAACTTTGTTTTTTTTTTTTTTTACTTCGTCGACAAGCCCAACACCGTTTGCCATAATTTATACATACACACACATGTTCACATATTAGATTCGTACGCGAAATATACATAACTAATATAAATTAAATTTGCATCTACTACATTTACAAACTGGAACTAAAGAGAACGAAACAAAGTGAAGGAAAAAATAAATAAATAATATGTGTATATCTTAAATGCATGCAGGAAACAGTTGCTCAACTCATTTCGCAGTTCGGAATTATTCTGTTGTTTTTTTTTCTTGTTTGTTTTGTTTCAAAGCCTTCAACTGATTCAATTTACAAAACTTTAACTCGAATTATCAATATTATACTTAAGTATAAGAATTTATTTACAAGTTTCATTGATTTTATAAAGATTTTAATAAAGAGAAATTGTAGCTTAATGATTCATAAGAAAACTTTATAAAAAATATAAATTTTGATAATTTTAGAGAGAAAATCTATTGTTTTATAAAGATAATTATGTAGTTTAATGATTAATACGAAAAATTTTGTTATTTTTTCAAATGTATATGATTTTATACAGATAATTATGTAATAAAAATAATAGTTCAATGATTTATTAGAAAATTTGATACATTTTTAAAAAAATCTACAATTTTATAGATGTAATTGTTTAATAGAAATGTTACATTCATTAATTAATATAAAACTTTATAAAGTTCACAAATTTACATGATTTTATGTAATAATTTATCAGAAAAAATTGTAATTTATAAAAAAAATCTATGATTTTATACAGAGAATAATTTGTAATTTGTGCGGTAATGCCGACTGTTTCTGTTAATTTTTCATAGAATTTTATGAAACGTTTCTAATGAAGAACTGAAAAAAAAATTCTGGGAAATTTAACAAATATTAATGTATTACATTTGACTACATTTATTGTATTAACCATAAATTTACTGAAAATATATAAATCATTGGAAATGTTGACCATTTTTATTAGTTTTTCATAGAATTTTGCTATATTTATTATATTTAATAGAAACGACCATAAATTTACTTAAATATACTTAAACAAAGAGAAGTGAACGAAATGAAAAACCAAAATTCTTCAGAGTTCTATTTTTATTGAAAGCTAAAAGTGTAATTTATTAAAATTATGAAATTTCAAATGACATAATTTAATGAAACGACTTAAAAGTATGTTAATTGTGTAAAGTAACAGAAATAATTAACTTAACTAAACAGCAAAAAAAAAATAGAAAATTATTGAGATTAATTTTCTCGACAACCATGAAAGACTGCAATATGTTTGAATGCTTCTATTAAACACAAATATTCAGAGAATAAATCATGTGTATGGGCATAATTGTAACTCTTCTGGTTTGCTTGTAATTCGCAGTCAAACGAAAAGAATTTTCTCGACAACCACGAAAGACTTGGATTATGATTTCTTCAATTAAAGACGAGTATTCAGGGAATGAAACGTGTACATAGGTAAAAGTTGTAACTCTTCTGATTTGCTAGTAATTCGCAGTCAAACTTGACTTGGAAATGAACAAATTTTCTCAACAACCATAAATAACTGAAATATGATTGAAGACGTGAATTAAAGACAAGTCTTCAGAGAATGAGAATGAAAGCATTGACATTATTTTTTAATCAATTTTAGCCTTTAAATTATTATTTTCCTACAATTTTCATTTATTGAGACTTCAAGGTATATTAAATTCTGCTTTCAAAGTATATAGTAATTAACAAACTGTTGAGATTAATTTCTTTAAATAATTTAATTAACTTTTTACAATTTTATCTTATTTCACCTTAAAAAGTGTATAAGAGAAATTTGCATTTAAATTATGTTTTACGTTTTGTAATATGACATTAAACGCTTGTTTTCAAACACGAATATTAATAATAATTTCAATTACGCGTTCCTACAAACAATAAACAATGTGAATTGTTGCGTGTATGAAAGCTAAAAACTCATTAATTCAATAAACTCATACAGAGGTTTCTTCTTTCTTCTTTTATTATTATTTTTTTTAATATATATAATAAATATTATTATTATGTAGTGTTCAGGATTAGCATGAGAGATTAATGGTATTAAAATGCGCTTTCGGAATGCGAAATATTATTAATTGAAGAATGAATCCGTGATGTGTGTGTGTGTGTGTGTGGGAATTAGCATAATTGTGCAGAGTGTGTATAATGAGGAAAGGGTAATGTTGCAAGGACGAGAGCGCGCGACTTTCATCCACCCGAAATGAGTTACGAGCGACAACTCGGATGAAAGAGAAGAAGAAAAAAAACCAGCTGTGCAGAGAGAACAAGGACGATTCGAAAGAATGGTTGAAAAGGAGAGGCGCTTATACAAGAAGAGAATTTGAGGTGTTGTGTATATTTATCTTGTCCGTTTATTCGCGCAACCCCTCGATTTATATATGCCTCACTTGAAACATTAACTGAGGTGAGAAATTTGTATTTATATACGTGAATGCATCATCATGCATACGCGCACTCTCTCATAATGGCAACATACACACACAAAAAGCGATCATTACGTATGCCGTGACATGATTTTTTGAGGAATTCTTCAACGCTCGGAGACTCGCAGGTCGGAATACAAAGACGATGAATTCTTCTTCGACATCTTCGACATCCTCGAACCAGAAGAACTACTCCAAGTATAATAATGCAGAACAGACTGAAGAAGAAAGAAAAAAATATATATAAAAACGAAGAATTTACATCGATTAGTATTGGAAACGCGCGGATTTCGGAAACGCTCGCAACAGTTTCGGAATAACTTATTACACCAAGTAGAAGCAAGACTGTGAGAGAAGAAGCAAAAAAAAGGTTAACGAAACAGATCCGTGAAGTGGGGAAAATGTAGAGAATATAAGAAGGTTTGAAGTCGAGGAAGGAAGAGTTGAAAACCCCTTCGGCGACTTAGTGAATATATATTGCCGCACTCGAATGCGCATAAATGTTCTACATGTTTTGCGATATTTGATATATTCAGGCTCTGGGTACACGGTTTTAAGCGTTGCCCCGGACCCGAGCTACAGCAACAATGAGGAGAAAACGACGACGAGGATGGAAATTTTCCCCCCTTCATCCACAGTGTGTTTCCTTCCACGTGCTTTAATATTGGATTTCGAGAACGTCTCTCTCGCTACGCCTGGAATAAATCAGGCCGCGAATGTTGCTGGTACGAACATACGCAATTACACGCAGCAGTACAGCACCATAAATTCGCCCTTTTTTTTCTCTCTTTTCAAATCGCATTTGCAGTATATATTTACGGTGATACAGTTGTTATTTTGATCAATCTGAAAATTTATAGTTTATTATTTACACATGGAGCAAATCTTAATTAATTTTCTCGACAAATACAATATAATTGAAATATTACATAATTTGGCTCATAAAATGCAAGAAAAGTTACGTTATTTTCGTGTAATTAAGAAAAAAAAAACGTGAAAACTTTTCGGATCTCAACGAAACAGAAAATCCTATTCACTTGTTTTCCATCTTCTACAGCTCGTAGCAGGCGATGATAGGACGAAGATTCTAATGGACTCATTGGAAAGGTGAGACATTAAGCTTTGAATCGAGTGGTCGATAATGTAATTATCTTGAAGGGTTGTCGAGAAATTCACGAAAGACTTGAAAAAGATCGCAAAACGAACATTAAGTAAATTTTGTTTCATAAAAAGTTGCGTAAGGGTGGCGCCCATCTTACGCAATTATGAAATGCAAGAAAAATTACGTAATTTTTGTGTAATTAAGAAAAAAAAATATGAAAACGAAACAGTGATTTTCAAGAAAATCCTATTCACTTGTTTTCCAATTTCTACAGCTCATAGCAGGCGACTGGATGATAGCACAAAGATTACAATAGGCTCATTGGAAAGGTGAGACATTCAGATATGAATCGAGTCATCTATGATGAAATTATCTTGAAGGGTTGTCGAGGAATTCACAAAAGACTTGAAAAAGATCGCAAAACGAACATTAAGTAACTTTTGTTTCACAAAAAGTTGCGTAACGGTGGCGTCTATCTTACGCAATTATGAAATTCAAGAAAAGTTACGTTATTTTTGTGTATTTAAGAAAAAAAAAAACGTGAAGACTTTTCGGATCTCAACAAAACAACGATTTTTATGAAAATCCTATTCACTTGTTTTCTACAGCTCGTAGCAGACGATGATTGCACGAAGATTACAATAGGGAAATTACTCATGAGAAAGATGAGACATTCAGCTTTGAATAGAGTTATTTATGATGCAATTATCTTGAAGGGTTATCGAGAAATTCACGAAAGACTGAAAACTTTTCGGATCTCAACGAAATAGCAATTTTGAAGAAAATCCTATTCATTTTTTTCCAATAAGCTGTAGAGCTTATAGTAGTCGACTCGATTATAAGACGAAGATGCCAATAGACTCATTGGAAAGGTGAGACATTCAGCTTTCATATGAGTGATCGATGATGTAACTATCTTAAAGGGTTGTTGATAAATTCACGAAAGATTGAAAAAAAAAATCGTTTACTTCCTGTTACGAAACAAACATTAAGTAAATTTTGTTTTGCAAAAAGTTGCGTAAAGGTGGCGCCCATCTTACGCAATCATGAAATGAAATGCAACAAAATTTTATTGGTTTTAGAGCTATTCCAAGAAAATCCTTCTTTTCCATGGTACAACGATTTTTAAGAAAATCCAATTCACTTTTTTTTCCAATTTTTGCAGCTCTTAGCATGCGACTCGGTAACAGCACGAAGATGCTAGTAGGCCCGTCAGAAAGGTGAGACATTCAGATTTCATACGAGTGGTCGACGATGTACTTATCTATAGGGGTTCTCGAGATATTCACTGAAAACTGAAAAAAAATAGGGAAAAACGTCGTTTCTCTGTTACGTAACGAACATTACGTAACTTTTGTTACATAAAAAGTTGCGCAATACTTGCGTGCATCTGATTATGCAATAAAATCATAATAAAAGTTTTTTACTTTTCGAGTTATTAACGAAAATCTGAAAACATCAATTTTTGGGCAAATTCAATTCACTTTTTTTCCAATTTCTACAGATCATAGCATGCGACTCGGAGGCAGTACGAAGATGCCAGTAGGCTCGTTAGAAAGGTGATGTATTCAACTTTCATACGAGTGGTCGTTGATGTAATTATCTCAAGGGGTTGTCGAGAATTTCACGAAACACTTAAAAAAATTCGGAAAAATCGTCTATTCCCTCGTCCTCCTAACGTTTTTTTGGCGATTTGGAGGCCCTTTATTATTGTCACTCTTCTGGTTTGCTTGCAATACTCAATCAATTTTAAGAGAACGAAAAATTAAGCATCAGCAAAAGAGTCTTCAGTTTTTACCAATTTTCTCGACAACCATGAATGACTGAATACGTAAATTAAAAACAAGTATTCCGGGAATAAAGTAAGCTTATGAGAATAATTGTAACTCTTCTGGGTTTCTTGCAATTCGCAGTCAAAATTGTTCGCATAACAAAAAAAAAAAAAGCTTAGTAGAGGCTTTAGTATTTAACAATTTTCTCAACATCCACAAAAAGACTGTAATATGATTGAATGCTTAAATTTAAGACAAGTCTTCATGGAATAAGACGTGTATATGGGCATAATTGTAACTCTTCTAGTTTGCTTGCAATTCCAACTTAAACTTGAAAGAACATAAAAATAAATTTGGATGAAGCAGTTTTTAATTATTTTCTCGATGATCATGAATGATTGAAATATGGTAAATTACATGATTCATATAGTATATATGACTATATAGAATGAATTGTAACACTAATAGTTTTCTAAATAACAAAATTAAAACAATAAAGTATTATGACGTGTTCTGTCGTAACGAAAATTTGATGGAAATGAAATGCGATTGTATTCGAAGCAAATTTTCGATTTGTCCCGACAAATTTCAATAATATCCCCATGCGGAATTCTATTCATATACGAACGCCGTCGTGCTTAGTTTCCATACAATTAGATTTGCGTACGAATTTCATGAATGCAGCAGCAGCAGCAAACCGCGTGTACGCTTTGTTCTGCGACGATCGTCTTTCCCGATACCGGACGTCTCTGTTATTGCTCTCTAATAGTTTTCTTTTCATCTTTCTCTCCATTTACCATTGATAACTCTATAATCAATTTACATAGTATTAAAACATCGAAACGGGGATTATCTCAAACCATTCAAATTTCATCACCGTAAATTGAAACGAATCAATCGATTTTCTCAAATTAATTGTGATTTTTTTTGTGAAAACTTGATTAGATTTTATACAATTCTTAATAACGAAAAAATTGTAAAAAAAAAATAGATTAAGTTTGTTACTGTCGGGATTTCGAATGTCGGGATTTTGATTATCGTTATTTCGGTTGTCGGGATTTCGATTGCCACCGCTCGAATATCTGTATTGAATCATGACAATTCACATGTAACTTAATTTATCTTTACGTTCCCTCTTCTACGATCCTCGACTTCCTAACTCCTACGGAGATTTCACGACTGAACCAACGCAAGATCTCGGATCCGATCGGCCTCTGACTACCATAATTGACAGCTGTCAAAACGTTAAATCGTAATGATTCCGACGAGATCGAAGATTAAAAATGTATCCGATTCGGCATTCGGGTTATTACGCAATCTGAAGATATGAACGGATTATTTGCGGTCGGATTACCCCGATCGTGTGTGTATCGATCGCATCGCCGCATTTCGATCGTTGCGCCATCTCTTGGAATTATAATTTAAACATCTGAATTGAAAATTTTCATATGGAATTCCGTAATAATCGCCAATTCACCGCTGTGAAATAACGCTTATTAATTGCTGATTTTACACTTATATAAACCCTATAGTTACCTCAATGTAAATATGGGTTCATTTTACGCCGATTCGATTTGCGACTGCTTCTGTAGGATAGTTAATTAAGTACGCCATCTGTGGATTATGAATCGAAATGCAAAAGCAACTGTCAAAGTCAAATAAAATAAGCAATGTCTTAAGTTTTTTCATAATTTTCTTGACATAGATGAATTATGACAGAATTATGATTGAATAAATAAATTAAAGATTAATATTCCAAGAATATAACGTGCAAACAGGTACAATTCTTGTAATTAGTAGTCAAACTTGAAGATACGTGTGTTTAGTTTTTATCGATTTTCTCGACAACCACAAAATACTGAACAATGATTCAACGATTAAATTAAAGACAAGTATTCAGAGAATAAAATAAATGTTTAAAGGTAATTATAGCTAACCTGAATTTCTTGGAAATTCGCTATGAAAATCAAACTTTTTTTTTTGATTAATTAAAAATATTAAGATGGACTTTCAAACAGCTGTATTCTCAATTTGCCATAGATTTTTATGCAGTTTTAGTATTCAAAAAACTCAATACGCCATCTGTGGATAATGAATCGAAATGCAAAAGCAACTGTTAAAGTCAAATAAAATTACTGCTTATTTTATTTAACTTTGACAGTTTCTTTTGCATTTCTTTAGTTTTTTTTTTGACATTGATGAATAACAGAATTATGATTGAATAAGTAAATTAAATATTAATATTTCAAGAATATAACGTGCAAACGGGTATAATTCTAAGTTCTTGTAATTTGTAGTCAAACTTGAAGAAACGTGTCTTTAGTTTTTATAAATGTTTAAAGGTAATTATAGCTAATCTGAATTTCTTGGAATTCGCTATGAAAATCAAACTTTTTTTTGATTAATTAAAAATATTAAGATGGACTCTCAAACAGCTGTATACTCAATTCGCCATAGATTTTTAAGCAGTTGTAGTATTCAAAAAACTCAATACGCCATCTGTGGATAATGAATCGAAATGCAAAAGCAACTGTCAAAGTCAAATAAAATTACTGCTTATTTTATTTGCCTTTGACAGTTTCTTTTGCATTTCTTTAGTTTTTCATAGTTTTTTTTTAACATTGATGAATAACAGAATTATGATTGAATAAGTAATTTAATGATTAATATTCCAAGAATATAACGTGTAAACGGGTATAATTCTTGTAATTAGCAGTCAAACTTGAAGAAACGTGTCTTTAGTTTTTATCGATTTTCTCGACAACCACAAAAGATTGAACAACGATTCAACGATTAACTTAAAGACAAATATTCAGAGAATAAAATAAACCTTTAAACGTAATTATAGCTAATCTGAATTTCTTGGAATTTGTTATCAAAATCAAACCTTTTTTTTTGATTAATTAAAAATATTAAGATGGACTTTCAAACAGCTGTATTCTCAATTCGCCATAGATTTTTAAGCAGTTGTAGTATTCACAAAACTCAATACGCCATCTGTGGATAATGAATCGAAATGCAAAAGCAACTGTCAAAGTCAAATAAAATTACTGCTTATTTTATGTGACTTTGACAGATGTTTCTGCATTTCTTTAGTTTTTCATAGTTTTTTTTGACATTGATGAATAACAGAATTATGATTGAATAAGTAAATTAAAGATTAATATTCCAAGAATATAACGTGCAAACGGGTACAATTCTTGTAATTAGTAGTCAAACTTGAAGAAACGTATCTTTACTTTTTATCGATTTTCTCGAGAACCACAAAAGATTGAACAATGATTCAACGATTAACTTAAAGACAAATATTCAGAGAATAAAATAAATGTTTAAAGGTAATTATAACTAACCTGAATTTCTTGGAAATCCCTATGAAAATCAAACTTTTTTTTTGGATTAATTAAAAATATTAAGATGGACTTTCAAACAGCTGTATTCTCAATTCGCCATAGATTTTTAAGCAGTTGTAGTATTCAAAAAACTCAATTCGCCATCTGTGGATAATGAATCGAAATGCAAAAGCAACTGTCAAAGTCAAATAAAATTACTGCTTATTTTATTTGACTTTGACAGTTTCTTTTGCATTTCTTTAGTTTTTCATAGTTTTTTTTTTGACATTGATGAATAACAGAATTATGATTGAATAAGTAAATTAAATATTAATATTACAAGAATATAACGTGCAAATGGGTACAATTCTTGTAATTAGTAGTCAAACTTGAAGATACGTGTGTTTAGTTTTTATAAATTTTCTCGACAACCACAAAAAATTGAACAATGATTCAACGATTAAAATAAAAGATAATTATTCAGAGAATAAAATAAATCTTTAAACGTAATTATAACTAATCTGAATTTCTTGGAATTCGCTATGACAATCAAACGTTTTTTTTGATTAATTAAAAATATTAAGATGGACTTTCAAACAGCTGTATTCTCAATTCGCCATAGATTTTTAAGCAGTTTTAGTATTCAAAAAACTCAATACGCCATCTGTGGATAATGAATCGAAATGCAAAAGCAACTGTCAAAGTCAAATAAAATTACTGCTTATTTTATTTGCCTTTGACAGTTTCTTTTGCAATTCTTTAGTTTTTCATAGTTTTTTTTCGACATTGGTGAATAACAGAATTATGATTGAATAAGTATAAATATTAATATTCCAAGAATATAACGTGCAAACGGGTACAATTCTTGTAATTAGTAGTCAAACTTGAAGAAACGTGTCTTTAGTTTTTATCGATTTTCTCGACAACCACAAAATACTGAACAATGACTCAACGATTAAATTAAAGACAAGTATTCAGAGAATAAAATAAATGTTTAAAGGTATTCGCTATCAAAATCAAACTTTTTTTTGATTAATTAAAAATATTAAACAGCTCAATTTGCCATAGATTTTTAAGCAGTTGTAGTATTCACATAACTCAATACGCCATCTCTGGATTGTAAATGTAAATGCGAAAGCAATTGTACGCATCGCTGAAGGTGCAACATAAACAAAGACGTTGAAGAGCGTTTCGATTTTATATCCACCAATTTGATAAATCCACAGCCGCACTTTCGTAGCTCACCCCGAGGGCGTTATTATTTTAAGGTTAGATAATTGCAGCTTTTCCGATCGTCGCAAGCGTTGATTTATCCGCGAACTTCACCATTATAACGTAATTAAAGCTCGCTTATCAGGGAGTCACTCGCAGCTAATTTAGCAACCGTCATCACTCAGCTAACATCAGCAATAACCAGAAGGTATGCATATACGTATATATATACAACATCTGCATCTCGCTGCTGCCTCGTATATTGCGCTTTATTATTATGATTGAAGTCCCGGGCTTCGGATTTACGTGCCTCCGATGATCATACTTAAGGCCCACGCATCGCAACCAGTGTTAATTGTACAACAAAAATCTTACATAAACCCTTAGTTTGTACTAATAGTTAGTGTTAATTACAATCTTGTAACTTTGATAACGATGACCCAGTCGATCAAAAACTGAGTTAAGTGGGTGAGAATTCCGGGATCGTTAGTTTTTTAATGAATCCGAAAGAAATTCGAGCGATTTTAATGAATCGAACTAAAAGTAGCGCTCGGAAAGTGCTTTCAGCTGTAATATATGTTTAGATGCATATGCATACGCACACCCGATGAAATGCTACCGGTTTTCCACTACATTTTTTTTGGAATCGAAGCTTTAATCGCATTCTTTTCGAAAGATAGAGAAGGAAATTTATTCAAAGCGCGCGATTACGTACTCGGTAATTAGTGACTACTTTTCTGCTACATCCCAAGTAATAAGTTCACTTCGTCCACTTCTTTCCTTTTGTAATCATCTCTCGTGCTTCTTCTTCCGCGGACGTCGGCCAATCGTTATCTTATCGTTAGAAACGTCGAAAATGAGCTTACGTGTTAAGAGGCAATTTAAATTCCCTCTTACCACACACACCACACACTACTGCATCCAATTATTACTTGCTGCTGTTGCTGCTTCTTCTTTCTCTTCAAACTCTCTTCCTTCTAGCTTCAACTTCTTTTTTTTTTATTATACCTCCTGTACTCACATTTTCTGCCACTTACCATATCATTAATACCTTACAAATATTTTACACTCGCAGCTAAGAGTAAGGAGAGAAACGTTTACACTGCTTCGAAGAGGCCCCACACATAAACGCATTTTATCTATGAAATTACGTTTCTCTCAGCTGATTTATTCATTGATTAAAACACAATTTTCTGGCTTAAATTATACGCTTCGAATGTACGTTTTAATAATTCACGCAGCGCGCGCTTCTGATCTATTCACGCTCCGCCGCTTCCATCTAACTGAATTCTATAAGAAAAGTTAAGCAACATTTTGAATGGGTGATAAATACTATTTTCCTCAATTTGTTAAACTGAAATATTTTCATAAATTTCCTAAAAACTATCAAAATGAAATATGAATGTTATAGCTGATACTTAAGAGAATATTCTGAAAGTTTCATTATTATTTCGTACAAAATTTTCAAAAACATGACATTTTCAAACTCAAAAATATTAATAATAATTTAAAAAATGAGCTTTTATAAATAAACTATAAAAATATGTTCTTTTTGAAGCTTTATAAGACATTATCATTATCAAAAGGAACTAAAAACATAACAGTTTTAATAGTAATTAAAAAAGTTATAACAAATGTGAAGTAATTACATAATTTCCTTAAATAATGTCTTGTTGTATATTCTAGTACTCGTTCTGAAAAAATTACCAATAGATTGAGTGTCGGTTATATTGAATTGTATGAGTTAATTGTAATATAAGCCACAATTCAATTGTGTGTTTATTTATGTTCTTGCTGGAAGTTAAAGATTGCGCACAGCACACATTCTTGACCCATAACTGCACAATTGATATGTTTTAATGGCTATTGACTCTCTGCAGTCTTGTAAAGCAGAGTTATGCTTTCCATGAAACATACACTTATGGTAAAGAAGATAAATTAAATTGTGCGCTGCAGAGTTCCGAGAAAAACGCCTACAAATTGGTCTTGATCATGTGAGGAGGAGAATATCTGTGCCAAAGTCATCTTTATCTTCGTCCTCGTCATCAACATCATGGCAGATTCATCTTTTCTCTTCCTGGTGCATGTTCGAAATTCCATTTTCTAAACGCCCACGCGACTCTCGGACATCTCGAGTGAGAGAATGAAAGAGATTCACACTAAATCTCTGCCGTGAGACAGACGAGAGACGTCGTCTGTTCTTATCTCGAATGCGCCTCACCATATACGACGAAATTATTTTGCAAACGGCGCAATATAAGCCCAATTGCATTATCATCGTCTCTGGCATATGCATTTACGACGGCCGCATTTATATCGAACGCTTTTAAAACCTTTTACCTTTGAAATTCAAGTTTAGTTTTCAGCTATTTTCTCAGCAATTGCGAAAGAATGCAATGTGATTGATTGCTTAAATCAAAGACAACTATGCTGGTAATAAAACGTGTATGGGGCATAATTGTAACTCTTCTGGTTTGGTAATAATTTGCAGTCAAACTTGAAGAATCGAAAAAAATAAGCGTCGAAAAAGCAGTGTCTTTAGTTTTTTTTTCTCGACAACCACGAAAGACTGTAATATGTTTGAATGCTTAAATTAAAGACAAGTATTCAGGGAATAAATCGCGTAGATGAGCATAATTGTAACTCTTCTGGTTTGCTTGTAATTCGCAGTCAAACTTGAAGAAAGGAAAAGAATAAGCGTCAAAAAAGCGTGTCTTTAGTTTTTAGTAATTTTCTCGACAACCACGAAAGACTGCAATATGTTTGAATACTTCAATTAAAGACAAGTATTCAGGGAATAAATCGTGTATATGAGCATAATTGTAACTCTTCTGGTTTGCTTGTAATTCGCAGTCAAACTTGAAGAAACGAAAAGAATAAGCTTCGAAAAAGCAGTGTCTTTAGTTTTTAGTAATTTTCTCGACAACCACGAAAAACTGATATATGATTGAATGCTTAAATTAAAGACAAGTATTCAGGAAATTCATCGTGTATATGTGCATAATTGTAACTCTTCTGGTTAGCTTGTAATTCGCAGTCAAACTTGAAGAAACGAAAAGAATAAACGTCGAAAAAGCAGTGTCTTTAGTTTTTAATAATTTTCTCGACAACCACTAAAGACTGGAATATGTTTGAATGCTTCATTTAAAAACAAGTATTCAGGGAATAAATCGTGTATATGGGCATAATTGTAACTCTTCTGGTTTGGTAATAATTTGCAGTCAAACTTGAAGAAGAATTTTTAAGTATTGAAAATGCATTACCATTATTTTTTGGTATTTTCTCGATAATCACGATAGACTGAAATGTGATTGAATACTTATATTGAAGCTAAGTATTCAGGGAATAAAAAGTGTGTATGGGCATAGTTGTAACTCTTCTGGTTTGCTAATAACTTGCAGTCAAACTTGAAGAAACAAAATTTTAAATATCGAAATTTTAAGTGTCATTAATTTTTGGTAATTTTCTCTTCAACTAAAATAGACTGAATAATAATTGAATGCTTATATTGAAGCCAAGTATTCAGTGAATTAAACGAGTCTATATGTATAATTGCAACACTTGTTTGCTTATAGTTCGCACTAAAACTTGAAGAAATGTCTTTAGTTTTTTTTTATAAATATTATAATCACATATTAAAACCATAATTTGTCGTACACACAATAAATCATAAGAGAATGAAAAAGGAAAATAACAAAACTGTTATTTGTTTACTGAATATGCTTGAGCATTAATATAAAACGGCAAATTATTTCCGGGAATGCGAGTATAAACAAGCCATTTTTTATTGAATAAATTTTAAAATTATTCCAATCCATATTTTCATATTTCTATATAAAATTCATTTATTATTCAATTTCTTCCTCTCTCTCTCTGGGCTCCGCACGCAACCCGCAATAATTCCTTATAAAGACTGCATTAATTACTTATAGCAAATTAATGGGAAATAACTCAGAGAGATTAAAATATTTGTACGTTTACGGATTTATTTCATTTATAAAATTTTGTTTACTTTTGTTGCGGTTGATGTTAATTAGTAATTAAAATGTTGGATCTCTTAAAGCTTCCGCAGGTGGATTAATTGATTAATTACCTTCGGGCTGTAAGATAGAGAGAAAATAAAATCTGTTCTACATCCAAAAAAAATGCGAGCAGATGATTTATAGATCGGCACGCGCGTAAACATTGAAAACGGCAATAAAGTTTATATGGATAAAATATAATTGATATGCAATATTTTACAAATTTATTTATTTTGTTAGAAAAGTTCCATTTTTGTTTGCTTTGCGTGTAAATTTCTGCATCCATAACTATCTTTAAGACTTTTTTCTCTTGTGTGTTGTTTGCATGTTGCCGTTATAATTGTTATTTATTGCTGAAAGGAAAGCAAGACCGACCATTCATTATTTCGAATACATACGGGGCACACGCATTGGGAATTGCTTGAATTCTGACCTTTCCATATTGACAACGAGCATTACTATTTCATAACGTAAATCATATAAGGTTTTGCTTACTTTTTTTGCCATTCCTTTATTCTACATCACAAACTATTTTCTTCATAACTCATGTTCATCGTTAGCAAATTTCGTATTTTTTTTGTTGCTGTTCTTTAATTTAACATGTTTTATAAAATTAGAAAAATGATAATAATTGTAACTCTTCAGGTTTGGTAATAATTTGCAGTCAAACTTGAAGAACGAAATTTTAAGTGTCATTAATTTTTGGAAATTTTCTCGACAACCACGACAGACTGAATAATGATTGAATGCTTATATTGAAGCCAAGTATTCAAAGAATAAATCGTGTTAATGGGCATATTTATAACTCTTCTGATTTGCTTGTAATTCGAAGTCAAACTTGAAGAAACGAAAAGAATAAGCATCGAAATAACAATGTCTTTAGTTTTTAGTAATTTTCTCGACAACCACGAAAGACTGAATATGTTTGAATGCTTAAATTAAAGACAAATATTATGGGAATAAATGTGTAAATGGGTATAATTGTATCTCTTCTAATTTGCTTGTAATTCGCAGTCAAACTTGAAGAAACGAAAAGAATAAGCATCGAAATAACAATGTCTTTAGTTTTTAGTAATTTTCCCGACAACCACGAAAGATTGGAATATGTTTGAATGCTTAAATTAAAGACAAATATTATGGGAATAAATAGTGTAAATGGGTATAATTGTATCTCTTCTAATTTGCTAGTAATTCGCAGTCAAACTTGAAGAAACGAAAAGAATAAGCGTCGAAAAAGCATTGTCTTTAGTTTTTAGTAATTTTTTCAACATCCACGAAAGACTGCAATATGTTTGAATACTTCAATTAAAGACAAGTATTCAGGGTATAAATCGTGTATATAGGCATAATTGTAACTCTTCTGGTCTGCTTGTAATTCGCAGTCAAACTTGAAGAAATGATATGAATAAGCGTGTCTTTAGTTTTTAGTAATTTTCTCGACAACCACGAAAGACTGGAATATGTTTGAATACTTCAATTAAAGACAAGTATTCAGGGTATAGATCGTGTATATGGGCATAATTGTATCTCTTCTGATTTGCTAGTGATTCGCAGTCAAACTTGAAGAAATGAAAATAATAAGCGTCGAAAAAGCAATGTCTTCAGTTTTTAGTAATTTTCTCGACAACCACGAAAGACTGGAATGTGTTTGAATGCGTCAATTAAAGACAAGTATTCAGGGAATAAATCTTGTTAATGGGCATAATTGTAACTCTTCTGGTTTGCTTGTAGTTAGTACTAAAACTTTACTCAAAATCACAAACTATTTTCCTTATAACTCATGTTTATCTTTAGCAAATTGCGTATTTTTTGTTGTTGTTATTGTTTAATTTAACATGTTTTATAAGATTAGAAATATGACACAATGTATTTAACCGATTAGGATTGTGTCCATGTAAGTTGAACTTAATCTCTTACGCTTTCCTCTCCTTTACATACTCAGACACACACATAACATTTTTTTCTTCTTCATCATCCGTTTCTTCTCTCCATTTCATCAATTAGCTCTTATCTACGAAAATTATCGGAAACGTCGCTCAAATCTTCATCCATCTACGGCGCATATGCAAATTAGGTAAAAGCGGTCACTTACATTTACAAAACGCATCGCAACATAAATCATGCAGCTCAAAAAAAAAATGAACGCATTTAGTAATAAAAACAAGTCCGTTCGAAATAATCAACACAATTTCGACGCTCATTACCGTAAAAAGATAGAAAAAAACAAATCATCTTTGTAATAGAAACCGATTTTTCATACCTTATCCAAAACATCTACAAATAACTTGGACGCTTCTCTATGTAAGCTAACGTTAAACAACAAAAAAAAACTGTTAGTTTTTGGAGTTTCTTTTTTTGTTCCTAATGGTCACTTTTAAACGATGATTTATAATTAAATTAGAAACGTAGATTAAACAATTCGATAAACAAAAGAAAAATATGTAAAATGCAAATGTGAATCTTACGAAACGCTAATTTACATATTACATGTTTCGTTTTTTTTTTTGTTTTATTAGAATGAATTTAATCGATTCTAACGAGAGAAATCGTGATTTGTGATTTAATCAATTTATTGCAGACATTGCTTCAATTTCTTCTAATTTTTTTTTTATATAATTTCGCGATGTTCTTTGTAAAAGTGATGTTTCGAAGCGCTGATGAGGTAGCAGCTTGGGTAACCACTGATTACTGTGTAATTAATCCCAATTGAGGATGAACTAATTACGTTTCTGTGATGTAAACTTAAGCTTAATGAAAATTAGTTTAATTAACATTATATTAATATTTAATGTATCTTCAAGAATTTTATTAATGTTGAAGAAAGTTTCATGTTTTATTCAAATTTTGGATTAAGAATTTAAAGATTTTATTAGTGTTAATAAATAAGTCTATTAGTTTGATGATTTTATTGCCAACTGAGAACTTAGATATTATAGTGATATTTTGATTGGTATAAATTTAAATTTTTGCATTGGCAATATGAGAATTTATTATTTTAGGAAAAAATTGAATTGGATAAAAATCTGGTGATATTTGATTTAAATTCAAATATCACCAGATTTTCGATTGGTATAATTTTGTGCATTAACATTATAAAAATTTAATAGTTTAAAGTAATAATTAAACGTATTTTATTGGTGTAAGATTAACGTTTTGTTTCTTCATAATTAATATACTTTGACAACATGAAAATTTAATATTTTAATAACATTTTGTTTAACGTAAAAATCTGGTGATTTTTAGATTTATACATTTTCTATTGGTAGAATGACAATCTATTATTTTTGCATAATAAATACACTTTGACAACATGAAAATTTAACATTTTAGTAACATTTTCTTTAACGTAAAAGTCTGGTGATAGTTAGATTTATAGATTTTCAATTAGTATAATAATAATCTATTGTTCTTACATGATAAATACACTTTGACAATATGAAAATTTAATATTTTTAGGAAAATCGAATGTAATTATTGTATAAATATTTGGTTATATTTAGATTTATAGATTTTCGATTGGTAGAATCATAATCTATTGTTTTTAAATGATAAATACACTTTGACAACATGAAAATTTAATAATTTACTAACATTTAATTTGATGTAAAAATCTAGTAATATTTCGATTTACATATTTTCGATTGGCTATAACACATTAATATCACTTTGACAATATAAAAATCTAATAGACTAGGGATATATTATTTTAAGCAATTTTTTTGTATTGTTATTCTTGGTGTAAAGTTAAGTTTTTGTTTCTACATAATTAACGTACTTTGAAAATATGAAAATGTAATATATTCTGAACATTTTATTGGAAGTAAAAATCTAGTGATATTTCGATTTACATATTTTCGATTGGCTATAACCTCTTGTTTCCACAAACTAATAACAATGTAATAGGTTAGGGATATTTTATTTTATGCATTTTTTTTTGTATTGTTATTCGCAGTGACTTTTGAACTTTGACAGTGTAAGTTTTTCTTTCAGATCTTCGTAATATTTTGTTTTATAAATTTTCGATTGGTATAATTTTTGCATTAACATTATAAAAATTTAATAGTAATAATTAAACGTGTTTTATTGATGTAAGGTTAAGGTTTTATTTCTTCATAATTAATTTACTTTGACAACATGGAAATTTAATATTTTAATAACATTTTTTTTAACGTAAAAGTCTAATGATATTTAGATTTATAGATTTTCTATTGGTAGAATGATAATCTCTTGATTTCACACATTAATGCCATGTAAAAATGTAACAGACTAAGGATATATTTTTTTTTGTATTGTTATTCCTGGTATAAAGTTAAGCTTTTGTTTCTACACAATTAACGTACTTTGACAATATGAAAATGTAATATTTTCTAAACATTTTATTGGAAGCAAAGAATATTTCGATTTAAACATGATACAAATACACCTTGACCAAATAAACTTTTAGTAACGTACTTTAACAATATGAAAATGTAATATTTTCTGAACATTTTATTGGAAGTAAAAAACTGGTTATATTTCGATTCAAACATGACACAAATACGTTTTGACCAATTAAAATTTGAATATTTTAATAACATTTAATTTGAAGTAAAAATCTAGCGATATTTCGATTTACATATTTTAAGGTTGGCTATAATAACCTCTGTTTCCACACATTAATGACACTTTGACAATGTAATTGTTTAGTGATATTTTTTGTATTGTTATTCGCAGTGACCTTTGAACTTTGACAGTGTAAGTTTTTGTTTCAGGTCTTCGTTATTCCTCGTAAGATTGTGGTGCATCGAGCAGAAGGAATGGAGAAGAGGCAGAGAGAGAAGAAGATGAAAAAAAAAAGTGTACGCGATGGTAATTTGTAGAACAAATAATAATAACGTAGTTGGAGAGGAGAATGAGTGGCGCCGAACGTGCCAGAATCCAATCGAGAAGAAGCTGCACTGTCATTACAGGTAATAAGTACATAGACGTAGCATTTTAGCCAAACGTTTATTAGTATTTTATATTGAGATATAATGCATGATTTATTGTGTGCGTACATTTACCATTTACATATTAACACAAGGGGACGGATTGAAATATAAATGATCTTCTTTGTCGGGGATAATAAGAGGAATTGTCGGATGGACAATCTTGCGATTCGATACATAACCGCACCGAAATCACCGTAATTAATTAATTAGCGCGCTAATTAAAGCCGCACAATTAGGGCAATTAAAGAGCGCCGCACAATTGCATATGTAATTGGACGATTTAATCCATGCGATTACGGACCTGACCCGCCATTTTTTACCACTCCCTCTGCTACTCATTTTTTTTTTGTTTTGTTTCCCTTTTCTCTGTTTGTTGCTTGTTGTTGTAGCTGTTGTTTCCTCTATTTTTGTTTCTCCAGCGCTTTCCTCTTCCATCTCTCTCGGCCTCGCATCCCTGCCGGTAAATCTGCCTCAGTCGGACGCGTTTCTAGTTAGTTATTTTAATATGACAGGCATTACGCCGTTTGTAATTTACACTTTGCCAAGACCGTCTCACGAATATATGGGCGATGATTTTTTTTCCGTTACGCCAAGCAATCAGTTCTTCTTGCGGTGTCCAGCCGAGAGTCGCGCAACGGTAAATTAGTTACTTCGCCATTCTCTGGACAATATACACTACATTATAAATTACAATTTTGTTTTCGAAAAGCTTCATGATTATTCAGAAAACTTACACTTTTTTTTTAAATACTTATAATATTGTTTATATACTTGTACAATTAACAATATTTTATACTCAAAATAAACCAAATATTAATTAGATTTTATTTGCGGAAAAGTGGCGGATATATCCGCCACTCGTCTACATTATAAATTACAATTTGTTTTCGAAAAGCTTCATGTTATTCAGAAAACTTACACTTTTTTTTTAAATACTTATAATATTGTTTATATACTTGTACAATTAACAATATTTTATACTCAAAATAAACCAAATATCAATTAGATTTTATTTGCGGACGAGTGGCGGATATATCCGCCACACCCTTTACACTTAGACAAAACTGGAACTAACAATATTTTACAGTACACTCAAAAGAAACCAAATATCAATTAAATTTCATTTGCGGACGAGTGGCGGATATATCCGCCATACCCTTTACACTCATACAAAATTCCATGCTTCAACATTAGTTCTTTTTGATTGCAAGTGTTAAAATATGTTAAGAATGTATTCGTCTTTGAATGATGATTATATGAGATATTTTTGTTGGAATAAAATAAATTAGTTGGGATTCGATGAACCCGTAGTTTATTGCAAAGATTCTCCGAGATTCATCTTCATACGGGTTATGGCAACTACACGGTGTTTATGTTTATATGTATTAGTGGTGTGTGTATGTGTGTGTGATGCGGGTGAATAATATTATAACAAATTGCTCCTTATTAATTCACTCCTGATGTATCTTCTGCAACATTCTGCTTCCTTTGCTATTATTAAACTGCGTCAATAACTTCGAGATTGGTTGCATGCATTTAAATAAGATGTTAAGCATTAATAAAATAAGATTAATTAGTTTAATTTGAAAATACTGAAAATATTGTTTATAAAATTTTATATTTATTTTCTTCTTTTAATACCAAGAAAGCTACAATTTTTTTTCGAAACTATTGATTACTAAATAAAACTTGATAATTTTAACTTGAAGATGAAAATTCTGATTAATTTAAGTTGTTTGTGTCCATTTTCAATATAAAATTACCAAAATTGTCATGTCTTAAAGTTCTTTCCATAATTATCAATTTCCAACAACAAAAAAACTAAAGATATGATTGTGTAGTTTCAATGTAACTTGAAGAATGTGTCTTAAGTTCTTTAGTGCCCATTTTCATAATCAATGATTTCCAAGAAAAATCTGAACATAGTATAAATATGTTAATGGTTTAAGTTTAACTTGATGATGATAATACTGATAGACATGTTTTTAGATTTTTTTTAGTGGTCATTTTCATAATTATCAACTTCTAAGAGAGAATTACAAATATTATAGAGAAGTCTTTAGTTTCTTAGTGTTCATTTCCATAATTATCAATTTCCAAAAGAAAACTGAGCCTAATTCAAATAAGTTAATAGTTTTAGTTTAACTTGAAGATGAAAATACTATCCTTAGTTTTGTAGTGTCCATTTCTATAATTATCAATTTCCAAATGAGATCTGAGTATAACTTAAATAAGTGGATAGTTTTAGTTTAACTTGAAGATGAGAATACTGATTAAAAGCTTAAACACTTGTCCATAATTATCAATTTTCAAAAGAAAACTGAGCCTAATTTAAATAAGTTAATAGTTTTATCTTAACTTGAACATGAAATACTATCCTTAGTTTTGTAGTGTCCATTTCCATAATTATCAATTTCCATATGAGACCTGAGCATAACTTAAATAAGTGGATAGTTTTAGTTTAACATGAAGATGAGAATACCGATTAACATGTCTTAAACTCTTGTCCATTTCCATAATTATCAATTTCCAAAAGAAAACTGATCCTAATTTAAATAAGTTAATAGTTTTAGTTTAACTGGAACATAAAAATACTGTCCTTAGTTTTGTAGTGTCCATTTCCATAATTATCAATTTCCAAATGAGACCTGAGCATAACTTAAATATGTTGATAGTTTTAGTTTAACATGAAGATGAGAATACTGATTAACATGTCTTAAACTCTTGTCCATTTCCACAATTATCAATTTCCGAAAGAAAACTGAGCCTAATTTAAATAAGTTAATAGTTTTAGTTTAACTTGAACATGAAAATACTGTCCTTAGTTTTGTAGTGTCCATTTCCACAATTATCAATTTCCTATAGAAAACTGAGCCTAATTTAAATAAGTTAATAGTTTTAGTTTAACTTGAACATAAAAATACTATCCTTGTTTTTGTAGCATCCATTTCCATAATTATCAATTTCCAAATGAGACCTGAGCATAACTTAAATATGTTGATAGTTTTAGTTTAACATGAAGATGAGAATACTGATTAACATGTCTTAAACACTTGTCCATTTCCATAATTATCAATTTCCAAAAGAAAACTGAGCCTAATATAAATAAGTTAATAGTTTTAGTTTAACTTGAACATGAAAATACTGTCCTTATTTTTGTAGTGTCCATTTCCATAATTATCATTTCCATATCAGACCTGAGCATAACTTAAATAAGTGGATAGTTTTAGTTTAACATGAAGATGAGAATACTGATTAACATGTCTTAAACTCTTGTCCATTTCCATAATTATCAATTTCCAAAAGAAAACTGAGCCTAATTTAAATAAGTTAATAGTTTTAGTTTAACTTGTACATGAAAATACTGTCCTTAGTTTTGTACTGTGCATTTCCATAATTAACAATTTCCAAATGAGACCTGAGCATTACTTAAATAAGTTGGTAGTTTTAGATTAACTTGAAGATGAGAATACTGATTAACATGTCTTAAACTCTTGTCCATTTCCATAATTATCAATTTCTAAAAGAAAACTGAGCCTAATTTAAATAAGTTAATAGTTTTAGTTTAACTTGAACATAAAAATACTATCCTTAGTTTTGTAGTGTCCATTTCCATAATTATCATTTCCATAGCAGACCTGAACTTAAATAAGTGGATAGTTTTAGTTTAACATGAATATGAGAATACAGATTAACATGTCTTAAACTCTTGTCCATTTCCATAATTATCAATTTCCAAAAGAAAACTGAGCCTAATTTAAATAAGTTAATAGTTTTAGTTTAAATTGAACATGAAAATACTGTACTTAGTTTTGTAATGTTCATTTCCATAATTATCAATTTCCATATGAGATCTGAGCATAACTTAAATAAATGGGTAGTTTTAGTTTAACATGAAGATGAGAATATTGATTAACATGTCTTAAACTCTTGTCCATTTTCATAATTATCAATTTCCAAAAGAAAACTGATGCTAATTTAAATAAATTAATAGTTTTAGTAACTTGAAGATGAAAATACTGATTAAATTTTGAGTTTATTATTTAATGTAAACCTAAAGTAGCGAATTAATCTTGAATCTTTGAAGACGATTACGAGTTTACAACTGTTTTGAGTTACGGCGGCGGTTAAATTTTTAATCAGTAGATGGAAATACCGATGATTCGGTTTTTTGTCTTTGAGCAGGAAGAGAGGTCGTACAGAGAGACGTCCAGCATGTGGACGACGATCGAATATCTAATCCGGAGCAATAAACCAAATCATAACTTATAATTAGCGCTAGGGAATGCACCTTGGGGCACACGAAGTTGACCCCGCCCGAGCTACCAAGCCCCGTACCTACCGTCTTGCACGCTCACCTGAACACACAGGCCCGTAACTACACAATTACCACAAACTATTTTCCCTCCGTCCGTCCGTCCTCTATCGCCTTTCCTTCCTTCATTTTATTTTCACTTCACCCAACCAACATACACACACATAATATTATTGACTCAATGTTTATTCCGTCCGCCTTTCCTACAGCACTCTTTTTTTATTATTATTATTATTATTAAAATTGTGCATGTGTTCAACGTGTTTCCTCTTTTTTTTTTTTCGCTTGCATTTGCAACGGCCGCGTATGCAAATCGACCAATATCGTTTAAATCAGCTCAAAACTATTATTACACACAATAACAAGTGTGCGCGACGCGAATAAATTGCTTCCTGAAAAAGCCAACAACTGCGGCAATCGTTAATGCCAGGACACAAAGTGAATAGGAATATGGACAAGTGCAGATTATAGAGGTAAGAATGAGAGAGAGAGAGAGGTATGTAGGTGGAGGTTTTAATTTATTGCTCTTAATGGGCTCTAATCAGCAGATACATGAATCCATAAATTTCGCAACGCATTAGTATAATAACTGCGTTTAATTGCTGCTAATTATATGGAAGATTGTTTAGTGTTATTTGTTGTTGTTTTTTTTCTCTTTTGTTGTAGAATCGATGAAAATGTCAGGCGCGAAAATTGGCGTGCGATTAATAGGTTTGAACCCCACCTCCTTTCATTTAACATCAAGGATAAAGATGATGATGATGATGATGATGAGTAGGAAGGAGAATTGGGAAAAGGTGGACGGCATTTGCATTGTAATTAATTAGACTTCAATTGATTCGAATTTGATTGTCAATCATCGATCACGTGTTTCTCCCGGTGGTATTGATTGGTTCGTTATCTGGTGATCGGGGGGGTCGATCTGTAACTGTCCGTGGATACCGTCCGGAGATACCATCTGCATTACGGAGGACTCCGTTGCATGGATGTATAATGAAGTCGTAATGTTTACGGAATACGGATCAGATATTGGAGAACAATGACCAAACGATGCCCGTGCTTTCCTTTCTTCTTTTTATTTTCATTTTGTAATTTCACCTCCATTCTTGCATTCCATTCTTCCCTCTTGTTCGATCTCAAGCAAAAATAAGAAAGAAGCAAAAGCAAAGACTGTATCTTCGTTCAATTTTTTCTTTCAGTTTCGTTTGTTTCAATATTAACCACATTATTAATGCGAAATGGACAATCCTTATAAAATTTTGCCATTTTTTCAATTTATCTTTGTTTCCATTTTTACCTCGTGTCAAATTATCAATGAGAAATCGGTAAAGTCATGAATATTTTACTTATTTCATCTGCAGCAAAAACAAAACAAAATCAAAGATATCTTAATTCTTTTTTTCTTTCAGTTTCTTTTGTTTCATTTTTAACCTCATTATCAATGCGAAATGCCTTTTTTTCATTTTGTCTTCCTTCAATTTTTCTTTCAGGTATTTTACTTATTTCATCTGCAGTAAAAACAAAACATAATCAAAGATATCTTCATTCTTTTTTTTTCTCTCAGTTTCTTTTGTTTCAATTTTAACCTCATTATCAATGCGAAATGCCTTTTTTTCATTTTGTCTTCATTCAATTTTTCTTTCAGTTTCTTTTGCTTACCTCGTGTATTTAATAAATTATCAATAAGAAATCGGTAAAGTCATGAATATTTTACTTATTTCATCTGCAGCAAAAACAAAACAAAATCAAAGATATCTTCATTCTTTTTTTTCTTTCAGTTTCTTTTGTTTCAATTTTAACCTCATTATCAATGCGAAATGCCATTTTTTCACTTTGTCTTCATTCAATTTTTTTTTCAGTTTCTTTTGTTTACCTCGTGTATTTAACAAACTATCAATGAGAAATCGGTAAAGTCATGAAAATTTTACTTATTTCATCTGCAGCAAAAACAAAACAATCAAAGATATCTTAATTCTTTTTTTTCTTTCAGTTTCTTTTGTTTCAATTTTAACCTCATTATCAATGCGAAATGCCTTTTTTTCACTTTTGTCTTCATTCAATTTTTCTTTCAGTTTCTTTTGTTTACCTCGTGTATTTAACAAATTATCAATAGAAATCGGTAAAGTCATGAAAATTTTACTTATTTCATCTGCAGCAAAAACAAAAATCAAAGATATCTTAATTCTTTTTTTCTTCTTCAGTTTCTTTTGTTTCAATTTAATTATACAATACTCAATTATCAATGACAAAACTGTTACCAATTTTTCACTTTGTCTT
>NW_017095473.1:0-1495 GCF_001412225.1 Nicrophorus vespilloides
CCTATTCCTATTCCTATTCCTATTCCTATTCCTATTCCTATAAACCGAAGAAAATAATGAGATATTTTGATTACATTGAGTAATTAGTTCAAATTTCTCTGTTGATCCAATCAAAAATTGCCAATACACGATAATTTATATCAATATTTGCGACTTTGTATGCAAAGTCGATAATGTTTTATTTATTATAATAGAATTTCACAAAATTTTTATTTCATTGTTAAAGAAGAGCTTTATTCAACACATATATTTTGATCATTTTAAGTATTTAGTTCACATTTTTGTTAAACTACATTAATTAATTGTAGAAGATAATAAGTTGTATCAATAGTTGTTTTTTTTTTATCAGAAATATTTAATTATTTCTTTTAGAAATATAATACATGCAGTTCTTCTTAAATTTTATGAATAATTCCAAAGTTTTGACGCCGTAACAAAAGCGCGCTGACAAAAGCGGCCAGTAACAAAAGCGCGCAGAACAACAACAAAGTGTGTGTGTGTCTGTGGAGAAATAGAAATATTTAAGAATTTAATGGTCTATATCGTAAGCCCGACAACCGAAATCCTCACGTTCGAAATCCCGACTGTATTAAAATCTCGACGCTTGAAATCCCAACTATGTCAAAATCCCGAATACCATAATCCCGACAATCAAAATCCCGACTATATCGAAATCCCGACTACCATAAAAATGCTATTGTAGAAATTTATAATAATAAAAGACACTGTCGGGATTTTGACATAGTCGGGATTTCAATATAGTTGGGATTTTAAGCCAGCTGGGATTTCGAACGTCGGGATTTCGATAGACGGGATTTCGGTTGTCAGGCTTGCGATTGCCACCGGAATTTAACATATCTATAAATATACAATATAAAACATTTTTTGTTATTCCTTCATTCTTTGATACTGTGATTGTTTGTTTTTCGTCTGCAAATTAATCAGTTATGAGTGAATGTTTCCGAACAAATTATTATTAGAAATGAACGATTAAGGTTTAGCAACAATATCTGCTCTATACAATATTTATATATTGAAAAATAATGAAAAAAAATCTTAATATAAAAGACTAATAAACTGAAACGTTTTATGTTATTCCATCATTCTTTGACAATGTGATTGTTTGTTTTCCGTCTGCACATTAATCAGTTATCAGATAATATTTCCGAAAAAAATATTATAGAAAACTATTGATTAAGGAACGATTGATTAGAAATGAACGATTAAAGTTTAGCAGCAAAATCTGCTCTATTTTTATATTGAAAAATCATGAAAAAAAAAATCTTAATATAAAAGACTAATAAACTGAAACGTTTTATGTTATTCCATCATTCTATGACACTGTGATTGTTTGTTTTCCGTCTGCAAATTAATCAGTTATGGGGGAATATTTCCGAACAAATTATTATTGGAAACTATTGATTAAGAAACGATTGATTAGAAATGAACGATTAAAGTTTAGCAGCAAAATCTGCTCTATTTTTATATTGAAAAA
>NW_017095473.1:1518-115236 GCF_001412225.1 Nicrophorus vespilloides
GGAATATTTCCGAACAAATTATTATTGGAAACGATCGATTAAAGTTTAACTGCAATAATTCCACTGCAACGTCAAACAGCACTAAATTCGTTCATATCGATACATTCCAATTTGGAGTTTGAACCCAGTCTGACTAAATCAAACAATTTTTTTTGTTGTTATACTTGCAGATCATCTCGGTAACCTCTGATCTTATTATATCGAAGAAAGCGATAATTTTTCTACGCGATATTTTTTTTTCTCAAATTTATTTATTTTTTAAAAAAAATTATATTTACACAACCGGACGTCGATTGAAAACAAGAAAACTTTATTAATTTATTTGAAGAATAAAATAAAAAGTAAGCAACAATTACGACCGTTTCATCGTTTTACTGTAAATTCCAATGCGATGCGGTTTTTGCGCTTTCTTTGTTCTTATGATTGAAATATGTCTTGCACTATAAATAGTTGTTATTATCTTCTGCTTACGAAGAAATGAGGGAATATAATACACATAACTCGGATTGCAATTAATCGTAACTCGGTGTCTTTGTTTCTGAGCCGATAAAATTGATCTATGGATGAGAAACAGCACGTGGAAATTCTTCAATCGTTTCAACAGTAATTTCTAACCAAATCGTAATCTTTCATTGTTAACCTTAAGTTTAAGGTCTTTTTGGATATAAAAATATAAGTATTCAACAATATTTTCGAACCAAATCAAAATATTTCCTTCTTTTCGCAAGTTTTAAGTCTTTTAGGAAACAAAACGTGGAAATTCTTCGATAATTTTTAACTGAATCGAAATTTTTCATTGTTAAACTCAAATTTAAAGTATTTTTGATATCAAAATATAATGATTCAATAAAATTGTTCTTGAGATGAGAAATTCAATAATAATTTTGAACCAAATCAAAATATTTCCTTCTTTTCTCAAGTTTTAAGTACTTTAGGAAACAAGACTTGGAAATTCTTCAACAATTACAACAATAATTTGTAATTAAATCGAAATATTTCATTGTTATCCTCAAGGTATTTTTTGATATAAAAATATAATGATTCAATAAAATTAGTCTTCAGATGACAAATTCAACAATAATTTTGAATCAAATCAAAATATTTCCTTCTTTTTTCATGTTTAAGGTTCTTTAGGAAAGAAGACATGGAAATTCTTCAATCATTTCATCAATTATTTTTAATCAAATTGAAAATTTTTCCTTCTTATCCTCAAGTTTACGAGTTTTTTGGATATAAAAATATAATGATTCAAGAAAATTAATCTTCAGATGAGAAATTCAGCAATAATTTGGAACCAAATCAAATACTTCTTTTTTTTTTCAAGTTTAAGGTCTTTTAAGAAACAAGACATGGAAATCCGTCAATCTCTTCAATAATAATTTTTAACCAAATCAAAATGTTTGATTTTTATCCTCAAATTTAAGTAGTTTTGTAAGTTAAAAATGTATGTTGATCCAATAAAATTAATCCATTATCTTCAAATTTAAGGACATTGAAGATAAAACAATATAATGAACTAATACAATTATTCAGTTGATGAGAAAGAAGACATGGAAATCCTTTAATAATTTCAATAACATATTTTACCGAAATTGAAATATCCTCAAATTTAATCTTTAAGCATAAACATTTGTTCTGTTCCAATAAATATAATCTACACATGAGACGTAGAAATCTTGAAAATGTAATATTAACCAAATCGAAATCTTCGCTTCTTATCTCAAGTTTAAGGTCTTTCAGGATGAAAAAAATACGATTTGATGCGATATTATATTGCGACCTTTGCGTATTGAGGAAACGCTCAAGAAACGGTCAGACGTAAACAAGCGTTACGCTTTTTAAACATTTCTAGACCATTCATAAACATGTTTATAATATTATAATGCACGATTAATAAATTGACGAAATTTGTCGCATCAAAAAAATTAGAAATTATTTAAAAGCAAATAAAATAAAAATGTATTTTAATTCGTCCCCAAATCATCCTGAGTACATTTTTGTATATTATTGGATTCTAAATTTAATTGTAAAGGTCGCATCGAATCAACAAAACGGAAAATAATAACGAGGACATATATTTTGAGTTCCAATTTCGAGTTTTTAGAAATTGTAATAATTACAAATTTTTCACTTATAAAACAAGAATGAAAGTAATTGTAAATAACAAAAATCGTTATAAATATTTTTTTTTATGCATTTAATCAGAAAGGTGATTAAAATTCTGTCAGAACTCGTTTATTAGTATCATCTCGCTGGTTAACGATCTGCAATTTTTGTTCAATTAATCATTATTATCACTGGTTGCATGTTGGATAAATCAAGCGTTTTATCACTTTCTAACGCTTTAATTACTACATATACTTGTATAACCTTGTGTAACTTCAATTAATACCAATTTTTGCAAAGTCTGTCACGAAACTTTCAACTTGTTATAATTATTATACATTTGTATTGAATTTATCAAGTGCAATTTTCTAATTTTGAAATAATCTTTCTTGTAAAGTAATATTAACGACTTTAAGCTTTTCACCTTTTGATAATATATTGCTTTTATATTGGTTTTTATTAATGAAATTATACAAATCAACAAAAAAAACATGAATTCAAACTTTGATCTTACTTAGGTTTTTCAATTGGGAATTTGAAGATAATTTCTGTTTGTTGAACATAATTATTAATTTCTGCATAAAATATTACATTTTTTCAAAACTGCTGAAATTTTTACGTAATCTTTTATCAAAATGATTTCCAAACAGAAATAAAAATGTTTTAAATTAATATAAAATGAACTGGTCATTAAAAATTCAATGTAGAAAACAGTATCAATAATTAAAATTGGTGAAAAAATGATAAAAAAAATTTGGTAATTAACCTTATTGACAATGTCAACAATAATTTTGTATAATTTGCAAATACCAAACTTTCAACTTGCTGCAAACACATTTATGTTATATTCATCCAGTACAATTTTCTTAAGCTTTTCAACTAGATTTTTTTGTTTATGTGTGGTTTTTCTATTGATTATTATTATTTACATTTGGTTTTTATTAATGAAATTGATTTGTATTAACGAAGAAAAGATGCATTGAAACCAAATTTTCTAATCGACAAAAAAAACATGAATTCAATCTAACTTTGGCTTTTCAATTGGTAATTTGTAGATAATTTCAGGTTTTTAAACATAATTATTAATTTGAAGGTAATAATATCAAATATTACAAAACTTTTGAAGTTTTCTTGTAAAAATCTAAAATCTTTGATAATTTTTAATCAAATTGCAATAATAATTGTTGCAAAAAAATCTTGAGTCATTTACTTTTTTTGTTATCAAATTGTTATTATGCAAATAATTCAAATTTAATTAATAATATCAGAATGAAAAAAAAATAATTTGGGTTTATAAATCAAATCTGCACAAATCCAAAACAAAAATGAATTTTCAATTGGAAATTCTCTAATTTCTAGTTGTACTTCATAATTATTAAAAGTATAATACAGTTTTTTTGTGCAAATTATGTAAAAGCAACAGATTTTTGTTTAAGACGCACCTTTTAACATAGAAAAATGTAGTCAAATTTTGTCTCTAAATTTGAAAATAAAACAAAAAAAAGTCTTTGTTATAACGTAAGCTATAAACTAAATGTGATCAATTATGCAAAACAATATGGAAAAAGAGCAGCAGAAAGACATTTTGGTCCACCACCAATAGAGAAAATGGTTTGAGAATGGAGAAAACAAGAGGAACAATTAAAACTGTTAAGTAAAGACAAGAAAACATTCCGTTCGCACTTATAAAAATGGCCTCAAATTGGTGCGTCCTATGGTCTAAATAATAACAACTAATTTTTAAATTAACTAAAATCATCAATCTGATTAAAACATGTATAGAAAACAATATTAAAAAAAAAAATTATGAAAATCTTCGGTCATTAACCTTAGATTTTAACAAATTATTATTGAGAATAAAAGCACTGTCAACAATAAAGAAAACATTATAAAAGACCAATTAAATTGCAATAACAAATTCAATTCGTTTTTATCAATTAGATACGTTAATAAATTCACAGAAAAAAATAAATATTAATATAATCATTGATTAATAAACAAATCTTAACTTTATTTTGTATAAAAAATATCTAGTTCAATTAAGTCCAAATGTTTTTTATTTTTCAGTACAAAAATAATGATTGCTCTAAGGTCAGAATAGTCAACGATAAAATTGTCACATAAAAACAAACATAAATAAGCGTTTTATTTTTATTTACATATTAATATGTCTGGAATAGTCCGAGTTCAGTTGAATTCATTGTGAATAACATTGTGTAATTTATTTTAAATATTATTTTTTTATAATTATTGTAGATGGAAATTTAATTTGAAATATATTTAATTGAGAAGAAGTGTGTTTTTGAGAATATTTTTCGAATTAACCTTGGAAATCTTTAAATCGTTTGTAATATGATATAACTGAGTCTAATATGTAATTATTTGTATTAATACTATAAAATCGATATTTTTCTTAATATCTTTTTTTGTATAAATTATTTATTAAATCTGAAATAATATTCAATTAGGAAAAAGTATGTTTTTTTTTGAGAATATTTTTCTTATAATTATATAATTAGCCTTGGAAATCCCTAAATCGTTTGTAAAGTGTTATAACTACTTCGTCAGGTAATTATGGGAAATCCATACAAGATTAGTCGTAGCAAAAATTAAAACTCTTCGGAAGAAACGATTCATCTAATTAGCGTTAAAACGTGCAAATATTTGCATATTAACTATACGTACGTAAATATTTAAGAAAATGTTTGTAAACAATCCGTTTGTCTCTCGTGGACAACGTGCAGATGATACTCTCGTCAAAACCAATTCCTCGTATTTGCAAAAGAGCGATTTCCAGAATAAACTTATTGGACTTACCATTTTAGAGCACGAACATCATCTTAATCTCTGAACGAACCCAATCAAAAAGACACATTTGTGAAACTGAAACACTCACTGAACACTAAACTCAGTGTGATTGCACTTCAGAAGCAGATACGACCGGAATGAGCCAACTCATCTCATCTTGAAGCATCACGGTCCATAGCTGTGATCATCGTATTTCACTTATTTACTATCCTTCTTTCTTCGTTCCCACATACTTCTCATACTAGAACGATAAGAGGATGTGTTCTTTGTTCCGCGCTGCAGCCTCTCTGGGGTCAGATCAGAATCAAGGACTGTCCGAAAAAAAAAACGGGTCAAATCCATAATTCCAAACTATTCGTTTTGGTTCATTTGCTTTTAGATAGCCTAACAGATACATATTTGAGTTAAATGCAACGTTTTAGTGTAAATATACTGGTAACCTTTAGAACCGCAATCTGCGAATGAAATAAACAAAAAAAAAACAGAGAGAATACAAATTTATCAAATTCGCACGAAACCCTGATCTACCATTAGCTTATTCGAACGTTCAGTTTCGCTAATGCATACACGTGCGGTTCTGCAATCAGGAAGTGAGACCTGTTAATAAGTTAAATCCTGAGCCGTTAATGAACTTCAATAAGTTAATTCAATAAGAAATTCGTGGTATGCAAACGATTCTTTTTCCATGGCGAAGGTCTTCGTCTGACGATAATCGCTCGTTAAATTCGTGCAGAAGTAAAAACAAATAAACGTTAAAATTGAGAGATGGTGTTCTTGCATTTTAGCGCTTAAATCAACGTGGACAAGGTTTTCAAACGAATAAATTATGTGAGGTTGAGAGACGAGTTGTTGAGTAGTGGCCTGAAGATGATGCTTTAAGGGCATGCAATCTTGATGTGCCACTTCAAAATACACTGAAGGTTATATTTTTTGTTCCTGTTTGTTGTCTACAATGCAGACTCTGCGTTATTGTAAATAACAAATATACGCAGGTGTTATTTGTTAATCTTTCGTTCGTATGTACAGATACATATTTGAGTGAAATGCAACGTTTTAGTGTAAATATACTAGTAACCTTTAGATCCGCAATGAAATATTTTTTTTTGATCATTTTTGATCATTAAAGTAATTAAAGTTAAGTTAGGAATATGGTTCGTCTTAGATTGAATTAGGTTAGATCATATGAGAATTTAAGAGTCAAAACGTAAATAAATTAAGGTTAAGTATTTTGTGTTTAAAGATAAAATTAGGTTAAGTTATTAGCTGTCACAATATAATTATATTCCATAGGATTAGGTTATTTTGTTTTAAAGGTTAGGTTACATCGGAATCAAGTCGTCACTCGTAGGATCACAAAATCATTTTAATCTATTGGATTCGATTAATTTATTTTAAAAAATAGGTTAGGTTATATCAAAATTAAGAGCTGTCACTTATAGCTTTTGGTTGTTTTGGTTTTATGGAAAAGTAAGGTTATGTCATAATTTTTAACTATAGGATTAGATTAATTTGTTTAAAAAAAATAGGTTAGGTTATATCAAAATTAAGAGCTGTCACTTATAGGTTTAGGTTGTTTTGCATTTATGATAAAGTTAGGTTATATCATAATTTTAATCTATTGGATTCGATTAATTTATTTTAAAAAATAGGTTAGGTTATATCAAAATTATGAGCTGTCACTTATAGCTTTTGGTTGTTTTGGTTTTATTGAAAAGTAAGGTTATATCATAATTTTAATCTATAGGATTAGATTAATTTGTTTAAAAAATAGGTTAGGTTATATCAGAATCAAGTGCTGTCACTTATAGCATTAGGCTATTTTGGTTTAATGGTCAAGTTAGGTTATATCAAACTCAACGGTTATTACCAAATAATTTGAATAAACAGGATTCAATTTATTTTTGGTTTTAAGGTTAAGTTATATTAGAATCAAGTGCTATGCAAAGCAAGTAAAATCCATAAGATTATGTTTTTTTGGTTTAAATCTTAGATTAGGATTATTATATATCAAGCTGTCACAAAACAAGTATAATATATCAGAATCAAGTTGTCACAAGGTTATAGGTTATATCAGGAGGAATATTACAAAAAAAAGTATAATCCTTAAGGTTAGGTTATATCAGAAAAAAGCTGTCACAAAACAAGCATAATCCATAAAGTTAGGTTATTTTGGATTAAAAGTTAAGTTATATAAGAATCAAGAGCCGTGGCAAAGTATACTTGCCATAAGGTTATGTTATTTTGGTTTAAATTTTAGGTTATGATTATGATTTATCAAGCTGTCATAAGGTTATAGGTAATATAAGAAAACAGAGCTGTCACAAAAAAGCATAATTCATGAAGTTAGGTTACTTTGGATTAAAGGTTAGGTTACATCAGAATCAAGAGCAATCACAAAACGAGTATAATCTATAAGGTTAAGATTGTTAGTTTTGTAGGTTGAGTTATTTGATTATCGAAACGAATAGTGAAAAGATTAGCGTTACAACTAGTTCTATGCAATTCAAAATGCGTAATACTAGTAGAAAATATAAATATGTCAATGTCAAAGTTTATTTACTCGTTTCCAGTTCTAAGAATTTTTTTTGTAATTACAAATAATAACCGTATTAAGTCTACATGCTACATATTATATTCTGGATAAGCAATTGAATTAGCATAATTTAGTTATTATTAATTTTTCAGACAATAAAACTGTAATAATTGAAACTTTGTAAATTTCAAAGTACAAAAAAAAGTAAAAATTGTAAAAAAAAACTATTATTTTAAACAATTATTCAATTAAAACTAAACAATAACTTTAAATGTAGATAATATCAAGTAGATCAATTTTTCTATCTATCTATCTTTTCATCTATCCTTGCACAAAAATGTGACCTTCAACTTGTAGATACGAATGCAACCTTTCTCATATACAATTTTGTTTAATTCAATTCCTTACACAGTCTATCAAGAATGCGTCTATACATCATTCTTTTCTATTGTTTCAAATCGAAATGTCACTTTACATACTTAAAAATTGCTTTTCATAAATTATTAATACTTTGCAAAAAAAAAAATCCACGTTGTCCTTGACATCGCGTCTGTTCGGGCCAAACATTAACAAATTCAATTTTCGCTTTGCAAATGAAATTACAATTGAAACTATTCCTAACATTAGTTTTTAATCACGTTTATTATCATCAGTTTGTACTCGTTATGCTATAATTTCTAACTTCTTTAACCTTGGAAATTCATATTTAAACTGTAATGAATTATTAATCACATTTTAGCGATTTTCTCAATAACTACAATGGATAGAATTGATTCAGAAGATTCATATGAAAGTTGGATACTTGGGGAATGCAACATGTATTCAACTATTGCTGTAGTTTCACCCGTTTGACTATAATTCGCATTCATAAATAAAGAAATGAAAAAAGTAGTGTCTTCGCATTTTAGTGATTTTCTTAGAAACTATAATGGATAGAATGGATCCAAGAGATGCATATGAAAGTTGAATGTTTGGAGAATATAAAGTAAATTGAATTAATGCTGCAGTATCGTCCATTTGGATGCAATTCGTATTCAAAAATTAACTCTCAAAACGTTGTCCTTGAATCAATTCAATTTTTGCTTAGCAATAAAATTACAATTCAAACGGTTCCTAACATTTGATGATGAAAATCACGATTATTATCATCATCAGTTTGTTCTCGTTATGCTATAATTTCTAACTTCTTTGACTTTGAAATTTCATATTTTTAACAAATATTATATCAATGTATTTCTATATAGAATTTTGAAGATAAGCGAGCTTAAATATTTGTTAATTAAACATTCTCATTGTTTTATTTCTGTTAGTAATTAAAAGTAAATACAAAATTTAAGTCAATGTAGACTGGATGCTTTCTTAAGGCTACAAATTATTAAAGCTAAAAACATGGTTATTGCAATAATCGGAATAATAATTTATAACTAATTAATGTTCATAATTTATTGGGCACTTAAAAATTATATGCAATTATTTAATTATCTAAAAAAAAGTAATATTTCCATTAATATGCATCAAATATTACGACTGACGTAAACTTGATCCTGTTTGTTGTGTGCGTAAGTTTTGTTTATAAAAAAAAATTGAGTGCGGTGACGATTTATATTTTGACGCAGACGATTAAAATAATTCGTGCAATAAAATGAAATGAATCACCACGCATTGTATCCAATCATTCAAGGAAAGTTATTTGGCTTCTGCCTCATTTCCCCTTTCGTGACCCACATGGAAATATCAATGAAAACGATGCACATTTTGTGGTCAAGTTTTGCATCTATTTTTCATGCATTTCTTGAATCATACAATTAATTATATTTAAAGCTTTTGAAATATTTGATTTTTCCAAAATATGTTAACAAACAAAGTATTAAACAAATAAATGAAACACAAGTATAATCTATGTGTCAATATGACCGTTTATTAAATATTAAAAAGTGCACTAGAAAATACTAGAATGTCAACTCGCTCAAATAAAAAACAACAGCATGTAAATATCAAGTGGGTCACTCTGATCCATCTTTGGTAGTTACGGGTTAAATTATATAAACGAATTCATTTTAAATTAATTTGCTAAGATATTTCACATTGTTAAATTTATGTATTAATTATTAAAAATGATTTAACTATGTTTTTTGTTTGTCTTATGAATGAAATACGGAGAGCGGAAATGAATTTGCTTATATGTTTTTTTTAATATGTTTTCCCTAATAAATATTTAGAGTAATTTTTATATCATTTTATTGCAGTGTTCATAGAGAGAGAAAAATGTGAATAGTCCAGAATGATTTTGCTTTAAATCAATACATATTTATATAAATGATTTAACATTTGAGAAATATCCATTTTGCGAAACGAAATAATACGTAAATTGTTGTAATTATTATACCAATTTGTAAATAAGTTACATGTTATTGATCTTTCGTTCCTACGTACAATACTGATATAAGAGAAGATTTAGTTTCGATCGTAATAAAAATATGCTTCGTCTCGATGTGACAATCAAGAGTCAAATTATAAATAAATTAAGGTTAAGTATTTTGTGTTTGCAGGTAAAGTTAGGTTAGGTTATTAGCTGTCACAAAATAATTATATTCCATAGAATTAGGTTAATTTTTTTTAAAGGTTAGGTTGCATCAGAATCAAGAGTCGTCCATCAAAATCAAGGGCTATCACTTAATAATATTAATCTAAACTAACCTATACTCAATAAGTACATTTTTGCAAATCTTTGATAATTGAGAAATTTTCAATTATAGAATATGATGATTTTTTTTGTGGCAAATTTGTTTTTGTCGAAAATGTTTACGTTTTTTCTGAAAACTCATATGAATCATTTAATTGCGGTGGAAACACAAAGAAAATGTGTTTTTTTTTATTATTTTTATATAAGGTCATCAACGTAACACAAAGAGAGAAGAAAATATTATTACCTTTAAAATGGTTCGGTTTTAATAACAACATGATTCACAATTAATGCGCGTTATTGTGCACAAAGGTGATTGCGATTTATTTATAAATTATTGTTCTCTTTATTTGGCAATAAAACTCACATATCTATTTTTAAATAATTTAAACTGACACTAACCAAGTTAGTCTTAATGTTTAATTAATTTGTAATTATACTATTTAGCACGTTTAAAAATTAAATAATTCTTTAAGAAACTAAGAGATATAATAGATCCAAAAGTTGGATATTTGGGGAAGTAATGACAAATTATCGCTTTATAATGTCTTCACATTTGTGTTTTTTCTCAAAAACTATAATAAATATATTGTATCTAAAAAATCACGTGAGAGTTGAATATTTGGGGAATGCAACGAGTTTTCGACTATTTTTATGATTTCATCCATTTGTCTGTAATTCACATCCAAATATGATCAACTGTAATAGATAGAACAAATCCAGAAGAAATTTGAATATTTGAGGAATGTAACGAGTATTCGATTATTTCTATGGTTTCATCGATTTGGCTGTAATTCACGTCCAAATATGAAATCAAAATTAATGTTAAAAAAAGGAGTGTCTTCACATTTTAGTGATTTTCTCATCAACTGTAATATTTAGAATAAATCCAGAAGATGCATATGAAAGTTGGATATTTGTGGAATGCAACGAGTATTCAATTATTTCTATGATTTCATCCATTTGGCTGTAATTCACGTCCAAATATGAAATCAAAATTAATGTTAAAAAAAGGAGTGTCTTCACATTTTAGTGATTTTCTCATCAACTGTAATAGATAGAATAAATCCAGAAGATGCATATGAAAGTTAGATATATGAAAAATGCAACGAGTATTCAATTATTTCTATGATTTAATTGATTTGTTCTAAATTAAAGTTCCAAATACACTCTCTTCACATTTTAGTCACTTTCTCATAAACTATAATAAATAGAAAAAAATCCAGAATATGTATATGAAATTTGGATATTTGAGGAATGTAACGTGTATTCAATTATTGCTGTCGTTTTATCCATTTGTCGGTAATTAGTGATTTTCTCAAAATCTATAATACATTTAAATTATATAATATATTACACTATTTATATTTATTTATATTTATCGTATTTAACAAATAACTTTGTTAAAGAAAGAAGTAAAGGTAATCTTTGTCGTAAATAGTTCAATTAATTACAATTAGAGTACAATCAAAACTTTACGAACCAATTATAAACTTCAATATCAACGTCATATGTTTCCATGAGTACTATAATTTGTGAAACGGTAATATCACGTTGCTACTTAAGTACTTGTTATGTTAATTAACTGAATTAAAGTTTATTTTTGTTTATACTTCGCAATAAAAGTTTAAATGGTTAAGTTTATTTTATCGTCATTACAATTATCATTACTTCGCTTATAGTAGCAATTAATGCATAATTAATGTTCAAAAAAAGATCTAATTATGGAGAAAAAAAAATGTGCAATAACAATTGCGTTCCATAAATAAATAATTATATGATATACGTACCTTTCGTGTTTCAATTGTTGACGGCGCACAAAACAAACACAGTTTCCTCGACAACTCAAAAAACAAAATATGTCAAATTTATATGAAAAAAAATTGATTTCTTATTTTTTTTTTATTATGAGTATTCAATTTGACTGTCCTCTGTTAATAATTATAATAATATATTCGTTTTCATACATATACAATATTTTCTTCTTCATAATTTTATATTATAATTATAATATTTAAATATATATTTATATATATATATTTATACGCACTCGATCTCTTCTAATAATAACAAAATGATGATGATGATATAAAATTAGCCGAAGAGGGATATTTTGGGTGTCACTTTGGAAGACTTTGGGATGAATTTGCAAAAGCGCGAATCAAAACTAGTTGCATTAAATTGGAAAGAAATGTGCCGGGTTTCGTCGAGTGATCTGTGGTGATTTAAAGGTTTTGTGATTGGTTGCTGACTTCAGAGACAACAAAATCGCAGATGTTTAAAATATAATAATAATAATAATAAATTATTTTGAATTGATTAACTATAAATCGATAAAATAGTATAAATTAACGCGCTAAAAACGAAATCGCTTTTGTTTAAATCAAAGAAAAACGTCGTGTTTCGTTCTCTCTTTCTGTTTCTCGTTTCTTTTTTCCCTTCGCTAGATTAAAAAAATATATCTTATGTATGGGATTCCCTATACAGCTCTAATTGAACAAAACGGAACTAGGGTCTTCGTTATCCATCTGCTTCACGTGTCTCAGCACATCCTTCTTCGTAATCACACCCAAAAGACGTCTGCGAAATGAAAGAAACAAAGAAAAAAACAATTAAATATTTTTGAAGGATTCAAGGATTGATTGATTTTACCCATTGTGTGTGACTAGGGTTTGTCTGAGGCCCAATTTTCTGAACATGTCGACTACAGTTTCCATCGGCGTTTGATCGGTGATGGTGATTGGTGCCATGTCCAGGATCTTCTTCAGCTTCAATGGAGGTGGTCCCAAAGTTTGGGGCGGGTTTCCGCTGGAGAACACGACCAAGGACTGTCCACAAATTCCGTCCACCAATCGCTTGGCGTTCGCTACAAGAATAGGCAAATAGGCGTTACAATTGATGATTCGAAGATGGTTTTTGTTTTGTTATACCTATAGCCAGATTTAGGTCTCTCCGAAGAACGAATCCGACCAGGTACTGCGATTCTCTGGAGACGACCACCGGATATCCGTTGTGTTCCGTCTCCTTCAGGAGATTCTCGACGTCGTCCATGGTCATCGAATCTTGGGTTATTACGCTCAGTGTCTCGTTTCGTCTGGTTTGAACAAGATAAGAATGATTATTATTAATGCGCTGATGATACAATGAACTTCGCACCGAAGTCACAACATAAATATAACATGTTTTCTCCATCATTTGAACGAATGCAATACAAAATATAATCGATATAAATAATGAATTTGTGTTTATATCCGTTACAATTTGAGAAAATTTTAAGTTCTTTGTAAAAATATCTTAAATTTTTGTAAACAATAATACTATGGATGTTTATAATTTCGATAATTTACTGTCTTTCATTGGAAAATTTTTAACATATATAAAAAATATTACAACAAAATATTGTATTAACAATTTGTTAATAATTACAAAAAAAAAGTACTATATTTTCACTATAATATTATTAAGAAATTTATCAACAAAAAAAAAACTAAATACAATTTAAACTGCTTTTATGACATAAATTAATTCATTATTTCCGAAATTATACTTTCTTTCTAAAACTTATTCAAAGAAATATGAAATATGAAAAAGTTTATTAATAATGAAGATTTTTCGATAATTATTCCATTTAAAATTAAAATATCAATATATTATTCAAAATTAGTCTTTTAAAAACATAATTTTGCAATATTATTACAAATAATTACAAAAAAAATAATGTTTTATACTTTCTCTATAATATTATTAAGAAATTTATCGAAAAACAAAACGAAAAATAATATAATAATTGCAGTTATAATCAAATTTCCTAATTATTCATAATTAGTCATTTCTAATAGTAATTTGCAACATTATTATAAAATATTATCCAAAAGAGAAAAACAAAAATATGTGCGTATCAGCATCATAACATTACGTGCATACAATAACAAATTTCAGCTAATTGCAAACCAAACAAAAACACAATACGTCTCGTTATCAAATTATTCTGTAGTAAACAAGTTAATATACCAGAATTAACCATAGATGCGACGACAGATTGATATTCTACGCATTAAATATACATAATTATTTTGTAGTAATCTTCAACATTTGCGTTTTTCTACACGAGAATTATAAAAAAATCTCTATTATTTGTGGATTTCGATATTACATGATTGCCGGTCATCATTTTGCACGCACCAACATTGCAACAATAAAATTACTATGATTTTTTCTTGAAAAACAAAAAAATTAGTAATTTTTCTAACAGGTTTATCTCTCTCGAGTCTAGACGTTAATTTACATAATTACATTCAAATAATATATAATTATTTGCATCGGCCTCGAAGATGCAACAGAAACTGTATTATGATATTTTTCTAAACTTATTTTTTTGCAGGAAATAATTCAATTTTACTAAATTTATATGTTTTTCCATTAAAATTGTAACATGCAATTATTATATAATGCAAGTATATGCATAAATATACAAATATAGAACACTTATGACCAATTAAATTAAATTTACAATTATTTTTATGAGTTTAAAAGTAATTATTAGAAAAAAAGCGCATAATGAATCATACAATATTGTCCAGCTGCTTATTTCTAGTTATATATTGAGTAAATTAATATACAGCTCTACCTCGCATAGTCCGGTACTGTTTAAAACCGGACTAATTAAAGCATAAAATATTATTTTTATTTTGTCCAATTCAATTTTTGGTTTTATTTTGGTTTGATCGAATGAATCCGGACTATGCGAGGTATTGACTATAAAAATGGTAACGTTTTGGAAAATTATGTCGTATTATTTAAAAAACACTGCAATTGCTATTCTAAAATCCGGACTAATCGAAGACTTTCAAAACGCATAAAATATTATTTTTATTATGATCAATTAAAATTTACTTTTCGTTTGATCGACTGAATCCGGACTATGCGAGGTATTGAAATAATAATGTTCCATATAATTATGTCGTATTCTTTAAAAAAACACTGCAATTACTATTATAAAATTCGTACTAATCGAAGACTTTCAAAACGCATAAAATATTATTTTTTATTTTGCTCAATTTAAAATTACTTTTGTTTTGTTCGAGTGAATCCGGACTATGCAAGGTATTTACTGTGAAAATGATAACGTTTTGGAAAATTATGTCGTATTCTTTAAAAACACTACAATTACTATTACTTTAAAAACGTATAATATATTATTTTTATGTTTCTCAATTAAAATTTCCTTTTAGTTTTGATCAAGTGAATCCGGACTATGCGAGGTAATGACTTTGAAAATGATAACGTTTTGAAAAATTATGTCGTATTCTTTAAAAAACACTGCAATTACTATTACAACATCCGGACTAATCGAAGACTTTAAAAACGCATAAAATATTATTTTTATTTTGATCAATTAAAATTTACTTTTAGTTTTGATCGAGTGAATCCGGACTATGCAAGGTATTGAAATTATAATGTTTTAGATAATTATGACGTATTCTTTAAAAACACTACAATTACTATTATAAAATCCGGACTAACAGAAGACGTTCAAAACGCATAAAATATTATTTTTATTTTACTCAATTAAAATTTACTTTTGTTTGGATCGAATTAGTCCGGTATTGCGAGGTATTGCTGTTTGACTATCAAATGTTTTTTTTTTGATAATTATTATTTAAAAACATTACAATTACTAATATAAAAAAATGTTATAGTCTTTGTTCAAGTTAAAGAAAAATATACAAATTTGTAAATTTATGTTGTAAATTTGTTTTTCAACAAAGTTTCGTACGTATTATTTCCCATGCACTGATTTATAATGATTCTGAAAATTGTTGTTTTTCGCGTACTACACTTGAATTGTTATACTAATTCCAGATTATTAAATAATAATACAATACAATAAGGAAAAAAAAACAATAGTCGATAATTACACCAAGGAAATAATAGATAAACACGTATATTTCTATTTCTAGTTACTCAAAAAATAATTTTACCCAAACAATACAAATGAAATAGAATTATAGCACGAAAACGTAAAAAAAATAACGAAAAATTGTTCCGTCGCAGTTACATATTAAGTTTATTTATAGATGACGACGATGACAATCGTCATTGTTCGATGATAACGAGAAAATTGCAGACATTGCATTTAAGCGAGGAAAATAAACTATGTTTCGTGCTCTCTAATTAAGTGCATTACATTACAGGAAATTGCCTGATAGGTGTGTAACTGTGTAATTTGTTGCTTCTGCAGTCGTTGTTGTTATTGTTATTATTGGTCATGAAAACGCAATAGAGCTAGAGCGGAAATAGGAATTTATAATGTAAGGACAATCGTTTGAACATCTCGCATAACAAAAACCGAAAGAGATTGCATCTTTTGTACGACTACACAAAAAAAATACAATTGAAAGTTTAAGTGCGAGTTTCTTATCGAGATTTTTATAAGTATTTACTATTTCCTTGTAACACTGCTAAATAGTAAACTCCAGGAAAAAGCACCGCAAAGTATAATTAAATCTTATCAGAAAGTATGTAAATACAATTACCAATTAAAGTTTCAAGAGAACAAAAATCATTACTTAAGATAATTACAGTCATTTTTCCCCATTTGCTTTTAACTACTTAGACTTTGCTAATGTTTCAATATTTGTTTGTATTTTGAAATGTCATCGGTGTTTTATTTCAGACAAAAGAAACATTCTTGCTATTAAAAGCAAATTGGAAAATCGTACAGTATTAAGAATTTTGAGGAAATTAAAATAACAAGTTTTCATATGAAGTTTGAAAATTTTTATGATTTAGATCAACTGCAATAACTTTTTTTTCGATTTTAACTGTAATATTTGTAAATTACATAATCATTTCCAGATTTTGTGAAATTATTGTAACTCTAAATATATCAATATTCTCTGTTTACTCTTTTCACAAACTTATTTAAACATGAAAACTGTTAATTTTCAGTAAACACAGATCACTTGTTTTTTGAATGATGATTTATTTCTAAACAAAAAAATATGAAAGGCTAAATGTCAATGTGCAAACTCAAAACCGAGATTAATTTCATCAAGCTTTAAATAATTTTAGTAAGTTTTTGTCTTTTACTTATTGTATAATTTCAGTAGTTCAAATAGAATTAAACCAGATTTCAAAACTCAATGAGCATATTGCAGATTTAGTTTATAATTAGCAAATTAAATTCAACTTCAATTAAGAAATATACACCTTTTTTTCAATTTTGGCTGTAAAATTTGTAAATTACATAATTATTTCCAAATTCAGTAAAATTATTATAACGATAAATTTACTTTCCTGAAAAAAACAATTATCGATAATATTCTGTTTACTCTTCTCCAAAACTTATTTATACATGAAAACTGTTAATTTTCAGTAAACACGATCTTCACAGATCACTTGTGTTTTGAATGATGATTTATTTCTGTCAATGTCAATGTGCAAAACCAAAACCGAAACGTCGAGATTAATTTCTTCAGAAAATTTGAGTAAGTTTTGTCTTTTACTAATTGCCTGATTTCAGTAGTTCAAATAGTATTAAACTAGATTGATCTGGTAGTTCAAAAGTCAAATAAACGTAGAAAACAGTAGAAAAAAAAAGTAGAATTTCCTTAAATATTTCATTATTAATACGTATTGAAGTATCAGTGAAACATAAATTGATAAAAGACAATTGAAATTGCACTCATCTTTCTAAATTACATATAAATAATAGGAATTTCAAATTATTTAGAGTTATTGTCAACATTTAATTTCAACTGTAATAATTTTAAATCAAATGACAAACAGCAAAAATATCTTAAATTATTTTGTAAATTGAAGTCAGTCAAGAAAAATAAACAACAATGCGAAATACAATTACAAAGGAATACATTTGTGCAAATATTCTTAATGTAGACATATAATACCTAATAGTACAACAATACCTCGCATAGTGCGGTTTCGATCAGTGTGGATTCGCTGTAGTACGGTTTAAAATTTTTAAAACAAACTAAATTTTAAGTCAGAAAATTAAATTCTAAAAAAATAGTATACAATTTCTTTTATACATAAATTAGTCTTTTCCCATATACAGTCAAGTCTCTTTGTGTGCGCTTTTAAAGTACTCGAATAGTCCGGTTTCAAACATTTATAAACTTTTGTTTACTTATCCACATCTGCATAATGTGTTTTCCTTAAATGTAATGTAAACACAATAATTCAAAGAATTCTCCATATAAGCAACATTTTGATCAACTTTTTTTTATATTTATGTATTGATGTATATTTCTATAGTTCCATATCACTTTTTTGACGAAAATTTATTGTGCTTAGGGTCAAGTTCAGTTCCTATTATAAACATTTACTTTAAAAAAATTATATTAAAGTTATGATTAAGGTTTTAAAAGAGCGAAAAGATGAACTTATTGTCCTTTGCAATCTTTATAAATAATTGGATTTCTCAAAAAGTATTTATTTTATTTTTATTTACTTATTTATATTATGGACAAAATAAGAATTAACGTTGTAACTTATTTTACCTTTTATCATGATTTCAGTTACAGTTTTATAAAATGATCCATATTTATATTTCTTTCCGTGAAAAGTCTAACTGTTAATGTAAGTAATTTGTATTTATGTTTGGCAAATACAACGGGAAGAGCAAATCATTGAGATGAAATATGATAGTTGTGATTATATCAATATTAGCTTTTCCTGCAATGATCAATATTGGAAATGATGATAAATATTGATCGTGTATGAGAACAGTTGAAGTGTGGGTATAAATGTGGTTGAATAAATATGGAAGAGTTCTTACTTGGGTTGCATGACATCTGCGGCGAGCGAGGTGTGCGCGAACTCGTCCTTGGAGTCCAAAAATGGGTATCCATTCAATGCGATGTGAGCATCGTAGATGCCCTGACGACCCAGCGCATCCCCGACCCATTTACTGGCCATGGCCGCTGCCATCAAGGGCACGATGTACCGAACACCTCCAGTCAATTCGAACATTATTACCACTAAAGACACTGTCATTCTGGTGACACCGCCGAGGACGGCCGCCGCACCGACCATCGCGTACAGACCCGGCGTTATGCAATCATCACCGGCGTAGCACTCGCCGGAGAAGAAGAAGGTCTTCGGATAGTGATAGGCCAGTTGCTCGACACCGATGCCGAAGATGCGACCGACGATGGCGCCCAGGCACAGCGAAGGGATGAACAGACCGCACGGAACTTTGATGCCGAACGTGAAGATGGTCATGACGAGCTTCAGGATCAGAGCCAAGATGAGCAGCCAGATGGCTTGATATACGCCAGGACCGGCAGCAGCAATCTCTATAGCCGAATTCACATCAGTGAAGTTCCTATTGTAATCGCTGCAAACAAACAGAAAACATTCATTCACATAACATTTCTAAGACAATGTGGAATTTTCTTTATGATCATTTCTTTACATATATATGTATCGTCTCATTGAAAAGACTAAGCTAAGCTACAGATTTTTTAATATAATTTCCAATAACTTCTTATTTCAGACTTTGCTTGATGTGTTTTGATTCATTTAAGTTATTTCTATCAAACATTAACATAAGAAACTAGTATAAATTAAGGATTGTTATTGGAAAAACTTTTGAACATAATTAGAAAAAAAAATCCAACTTCAATGTAGAAAATCATAATTTTTCCTATTCACTTTGGTTAAGATATTTTGATTGATCTACATATTTCCTTTCATAAATAATAATAGGAAATTAGTATAATTTATAGATTGTTATTCGAGCTGAATTAAAGAAAATATTTTCTAACTTCAATATACAAATAACAAAGTTTTTCCTATTGACTTTGGTCAACATATTTTGATTCATGTACATATTTATTTCAGAGATAAATATAGTAAATTAGTATAATTTATAGATTGTTATTGGAGCTGAATTAATGCAAATATTTTCTAACTTTAATATTATACACATTCATTATTTTGTATACTTGGATTTCAGACATTCATACGATCTAGTACTGCTGATCAATCTAGTACTTGACAAGTTACAAGTACCTCATGAAACCTAAATGTGATAACAGTCAACAAAGATATAAATTATAGTTACCATAAGTTATCGGTGTTGGATATTCCGCACTGGCTGAAGAGAAGATAAATCAGCTGACTGGTGTTCATGCGGGTGTACGGATTGGGATAGGCGATGATGGCCGTAATTACGGTAACGACGAGCACCTCGGTCACTGGATATTGACCCAATTTCGAGAATTTCCTGTAGCGGCACCAGTACAAATTCGCTTTGATGAAGATCGTCGCAATTACGCCCTGCATAGAGAATGTAACAGAAAAACGCACAATTACGGAAGTGCAATTAGCTTTGAATTGAATTGAATAGTAGAAAAAAAAAGCAGCGGTCAATAAAAATAAATGAAAGGACGGGAATGCGATATAAATAAAAAGAGCAGGAATGGAAAATAAATTAGATTAAGTGGAGATGCAAAAAAATAAGATGCAAGGTCACTTACGCCGATGATACCGAGAAGGATGAACGGTATCAGCTCGAAGAAAATCCATGGTTTGTTGTACTCGACGAAGAAGAGTACGGAGTGTTCGTTGCCGAACGGATTTATGGATCTCAAGATGAAAGCGGCAATCAACGCGCAGAAGAACGATCTCCAAAGGGTCTTCAGCGGAAAGTAGTAACTCACCTACAAAGTCAAAAATATTGAATTATTTGTTTAAGTTAATATTATAATAACCTAATATCATAGTTCATAAGTTATCAATAAGCAATTTCCAATAAAGAGACCTTTACACTTAGCAATTGCGTCACGAAATTCTTGATATCTAAAATGATTTAGATTCTTCACAAAATTGCGTTACAATCAACAAAACTATATATGAAATGCAGCAATTTCATGATTTTTCGATTCCATCATAAAAATATGGAAAGAAATCCTTCGGTAAATTATTACAGACATTCGAATGCTTCTATATTCATACATTTTTACGTGATGAAGATTGCTTGATCCATGTAATAAATTTCAATAAACTTCATTTAAAACAAATTATAAAGTCATAAAATCTACAAAAAAAAATTTTCTTTTTTATATCTGTAAATTATTTACAATTTTAAATAATTGTCTATGTATATTCCTTTGATCTTATTACACTATGAACTTTCCACAATTATTAAACCAATTTTATCGTAAACAGACAAATACTATCTACTTATGATGTCAATGAACTAAGAAACAAACACCGTCTAATAAATAACAGTAAATAGTTAAAAATATTGCTATAAATACTACTAGTAATAGAATGTTTGAATTCTTTAAATTACTTAAGTAAATGAAAAAGTGTTACGTATTTCAATAAAAATTTAAGCTTAGTTTTTGTTGTTGTAGAGATATTAAAGCATTTATTCGTTTGGTATAAATTCATGTTAATCTCTGCTAAACTAATTACTAATAATAATTCTACAATTAATTTAAACATGAACAAGCAAAAATCTACGTTTGAATTCAATGTTTAAAAATAAAGTTTAACGTTAGGAAAAACCTTAAGTAATTTACTAACATTACAACTGGAAATAAAACATTTGAATTCTTTTGACACCTTCAAACTGACATCTGACATTGACATCACAATAATATATTGTCTATTTTAACAAAGAGTATTTCAATTTGGCTTGCTCTTAGTTTAAGAAAATCAAAGAATGAAAGCAATTCCTTTTTCTTTTTCATGCGGTTTAAATACTGAACGGAAATAAGTTCATATTTAACAAGGCGTGGTGTGGAAATTTCCAGCAAGTGATTACACGCCATGTATTGATTAGCGTCCGCATATATTACTCATAATTTCACAATGCAATACGTACACTCTTTTCATATTTGTTTGTTTAATATACTGAAAGCGGTATTATTTGATACACTCGCTCCACACAATTTCTAAACGCGAAAAGTCAATTCCGTTGTTAGCTCACATAAATTATTACAGAGTAATCTCATTAAGTAATCGGTCAAATGGTAAATCAATTAATTGATTGTTTACTCACTTCTTCTAAACTGAACAAAACACCACCAATTGGAGCACCGAAAGCGACGGAGACGCCGGCTGCTGCAGCGGCCGAAAGGATTTCACGCTTTTTAGCCTCGTTCCTCCCATATTTTGGGAACAGATATGATAGGATATTCCCTAAAAGAATACATTTTATAATTTAAATTATTAAACATTAGTAGATTTCAATTAATCACCTATGGCGCAAGCTATATGAACCATGGGACCTTCCTTTCCCAAACTCAAACCCGCTGAGACGGAGAGGATGAGACCGACGCTCTTGATGATCAGCGTCCATTTACCTAAATATCCCCTAATAATGAAACCGCTGAGAATAGTTTTAATCTGCAAATGGAATTAGATTCAGTTTAGTTTAAACTATATAGTTATAGAATTCGACGGTCTCACCTCAGGTATACCACTGCCACAAGCATATGGAGCGAACATCCGCACCAATGAAGCGGACAGAGCGGCGAATAACAAAGCCCAAACTATGTAGAATAGATAGGATATTATGTAGGAACCGGCACCTTCCTTCGCCTGACCCAACACTTCAGCCCATGTCAACCACTGAAATAAATAAATTTTAAATATTAAAAAATGAAACAAAGCCGAATTAATATTAATATCATTTACACAACATTAACTTTTACATCTTTTTTCAAGATTTCCTTACTTATATTACTAAAATCCTGTTTAACCCTTCGAAGGACCAGAAATTCCTAAACTAGACCCAAGAAACTGAATCAGACAACTTTGTCAACTGAATCAACATCCACTATCAAAATTTATCTAATCAAATTAAATAGAAATTCCTCTTTCCTGGACATTTTATAGTAAATTATAATAATGCATACACTAGGCATGTTCAAAAGGTTATACAAAGAGTTAAAACCATCAAAACATATGGAAAATCAATGTTTAGATTCATTGATTCGACTGGATTTTGAACGAACGAATAATTTCTATACTAATTTCTGAATTGGATTTAATCAGCAAAATACGAAATATCCACCTTTACTACCTACTATTTTATGTATTTCCTATATATTTTCCATAAATTTACAATATAATAACACTTTTATTTTGGAGAATTTGCAATTCAATTACACACTGCGACACAGAAACTATGTCTCTATTATTTCTATTGTATAGTTTTGGCGCTCGTCCATGGTTCCAACTTTATGTTATTGTTACCTAATTTTACGTTTCGCTTTACATTCAAACGCAGAATCGATTTTCTTTCCTTCTTCAAACTCATACTTGTTTCCACATGTAAATTTAAAGAAATTTATCGCTCACAAAACATGTATGTTTTTTAATTAAATAAATCATTTATAAGAAATAAAAAAGCTTTTAACTACTTTAATAATTTGACTTTGATAATTATAATTGTGATAAATTTTATACTAATTTTGCTATCTCGTTTTTTGTGTAGTTGCAATGAAATTTCTATTGTTTGAAGTAAACTTTTACTTTGAATGCACTATAAATTCCATATGCAAAACACCGAAAGTGAACGTCCGAATCGGCTAAAGAGAAAGCACAGGAAAAATAAATTATAAAAAACTATCGCTGTTCGAGTTATTTGATTCCAATTGAAAGTATCATTGTGAAAAGAATTGCAGTAAACCTATGTTATTAAATTAATTGAGTAGTAGCTATAAATGTAATATCTAACTTCTTCAGATATTGAAAATTTTCTAATAAACTAAACAACCAAAGGCAAAGAATAAATACTAATGTTTGTGGTTGACACCTGATTTGTAAATAATAATAAATAAAAGCTAAAATGGATATATAAAGCAAGAACAGTGAGTTAACAAACTACTGAATTTCAATAAGAAAACAAACTATGATCATAAAACTGACGAAAGGAAAACAAGAACTCGGTTCTCAAAGTGTAAATACGATTAGAAAAACAACCATAAATCAACGAACGGAAGCAACATACAATCATAAAAGAAACACTCGAGACGCTCCCATTCAACACATCATAAAACGATAGCTACTATAAAAAAGAGCAAACAAATAAACGCTGAAGAGATGTCGGCATCAAAAAGAATGAACGATGTTTGAGAAAGTGATGAACATATTCTGAACTCGAATATCAATATTACTCTTCAAACTAAGCAAATATACCTGTCCCTCGTTTTACACGGTATTTTCTTTACTTGTTTTCGCTTTAACACGGTTTAAAAAATAAATAAATGGTGAAAATAACTTATCCCTCATTTGGCACGGTACTTTCTTTACTTGTTTTCGCTTTAACACGGTTTATATATGATGAAAATAAGTTATCCTATGTGTTATTTTACATACTTTTCGATTTACACGGTTTTACATTAAAAAAAGTAACAATTTCGATTTACACGTTTTTCTAAGGAACCAATTTACCGTGTAAGTCGGGATATAAGTGTAGTAGAAAGAAACATCGATAGAAGTACGTGAAATACATGATTATATGATTGTTATCAGAGGAAATGAAAGAAGTAAACAATATTGTTAAGAAGACAATCCAATGTCATTGTCAATTCAAATAAAAAATTGCTCTTCAAATGGATAAATACTCATCACACTGTGAAATATCTTAGTATAAAACTAGAGAATCGACTCTCGTTACCTGCGAACAGTTTCCTACGTCGAAGCTTGTCTCGTTGAACGACCAGCAGCACTGCTCTTTGTTCAACCAGAAAGCCTGTGGACATATGCCGAACTTGAGGTCGGTCATCCAGCTGGCTCCGATATCTATGACGCCGGCGACGACGCCCGTGAAGAGGCCGACCAGAAGGACGCACAGCCATCCCGACCAGGCGTCGTGAGCGCCCTCGATCAAACTCCACAGGGAATCCTGCTTCTTCTTGATGATGTATCTGTGGCGCATCCGATCCCTCGCGATGTCCCGCTGCCAATCGATCGTGTGGAAATCATCGTATTGGCCGATCCCAGGGATATCAGCTGTTTCTGAACAAACAAAATTCGCAACGCGGATTAAGACATATGTCAATTAAGATAATAGGATTACTTACCATGAGCGCCGCTGAAGGAGACCGAATCTGGAAAATCGGATAAAGAAAGATCAGATTATTGATAGATAAACTGACAGATTTATGTATGTGTTTTGACGATACTCACAGTTAACGTTGGTTTCATCGTCTTCTGGGACCCTTGCCGACCGTATGTCCGTAGCACCTGATGTAGTAATGTCTATCATATCGTCATCCGAATGCACGTAGGTCACCCGCGTTCCGTTCGTAAACTGCGGAAGAGAATCCAAGAAATCAGATAGATGTACCTACTAATTTCGGTTCACATAATCTTTGCTTTTGTAAGGATGAATATGAGGATCGAGCGGAGGAGCAGCGTGAAGCTGTTACCTCACAGGGGATGTAGTAGTAGTACGTTTCTTAGTGCGGACGGCACTTGGCGCGAAGACATGCGCGTCATACTGACAAATCGATATTATTGTGTTAGCGGGTCACGTCCATGTGCACCAAATCCCATGAATGAAACCCGACTAACACCCCTTCGCTTTGTTTCCAGTACTATATAGTATTTGTAGCACACATGTACATCGACACTTCACAAGTAGCGTTCGGCGGCCGTTCAACAACCGCAATTAAACCTCGACGTCGCAACTACACTTCGCCCATACACGATAATTGATTACAAACAATCGCACATTCGGATTCCGCATCGGACGCATATGTTTTAGCAACCAACCAATAACGATTTCCATCAATATTTACTGACAACCGCTAACGCAATACAAATATCCATAACACATTCCAAACAATTACGTCCAATTTTTTTGTATACAGCACATTCTTCATCAAATTAAGTACGGCAATAATCAACTTTCTTAATAGAAACATAAATCATGCACTGATTTGTTTCAATTTTTTAATTTACTTTTCATCTTCCTAAAATATAAATTCTACAAAACACCATAAAATGTTGTTCATGATTCCTATATTTTATGTTTTATCGTCAAATCCAAGTGTTTACCTCATAACCAGCCATCAACGATGAAATCCTTCAGCTACGTAGTGTTGAAACTGGTTACTCTTTAACTAACCGCCTTGGTTCTATCAAAATACCTACAAAATTGATCTAATTATTATATCCAATTTATACAAAAACTAAATGACCTTAATTAAATATAAAATAATGTTTTATAACAAAAAAAAAATCATAGTCAATCAACAACAATTATGTGTGTAATGTTAATAATATTAAACACAAACATAACTTTAGAAAGTTTTTAAATGATTCAAGTTAGTATTTCATATGTGCGATATTTTATAATACATCAATCAATTAATGATTACTTTTTACAAATTTATTATTGTGGTTCAACGCAAATGCATTGAACATTACATCTCTCATTACTTGGATTTCTTAATATTATTATTGTACATTCATTGGACAGAAAGGCCACAACCGATAACCTGTGAAATGGATCAAATCGTTGTATTCATGCAATTGTTACGTAGCAAACCGATAATCACCAATATATGTATTTACTTCCATCGGAATGGAAATGTTGAAATAATTTCACCCACTTATTAAATTCTCTCACAAGATGTGAAAAACGCGATAAGCGCGTTTATCAAACTGTAAAGATTAAAACAAAAATAACATTTTTTTTAAAATACTACGTTTCCAGACTTTAATTCAAATGTGAAATCTCATATGTATGCACATAAAACATTAAATTCGTTACTTTATCAACAAAAAAAACAACAACTTATAGCTTTTGCTAAGAATTGCACAAAACAACAACAACTGATTGAATGAGAATGAAATAATTCGTTGTTTATTTTTTTTCGCTACAAATGCGAACGAAATATTCCATTCTTTAATTTGCGATAAGAAAAGAAATTAAATATACTTAATACACCTCGACGCCTCTATGCAAAACTAAGTGGCCTGTTTTGTTTCACGTACTTGATACCCCTTATCAATCGTCAATGTAAAGCAGTTTCACGATACTTGTTTTTTTTTTCATATATTTATATTCTAGAAGTAGAACGACAATTCTCCTGTTTCCTCCATAATTCACGTAGAAAACTGTTGTTTGTTACTTTGGTAGAACATGTTTGTAATTAGCATTTAGTTAGCAAAGACCTGAACTTGTATAAACGTAAAAAGTTTAGTTTAGTCATTGAATATTAAAACAGACGTTGCCTATGATAGATTGTAATTAGATGAAAATGAAATGATACACCCACGTTTTTAATGTTATCTTAATGACTATGAATAAAACGAGCTAAACACATATTCAATAATTTCTAAATATATAAAGAACGGATCACAATTATTTATAATAGCTGGTCGTGTTATATGCAACCCAAATAGCATATCCTCTACCCAACACAGCCGGGATTGTTAACTGTAATTGCATTGAATTAGTAATATAAATTCCATTTAAAAGGGAGTGTGCATTGGTTCAAGCTGTTGTTAAGGACTACACTGATGCATAGCAATAAATCAACTTGTTGCTATATGATGACAGCTGGAATGTTCTTGCACAATGCTGAGCAGTGTAATTTATAAATTACTGTGTCATAATGGGAGGTGGTGATGGACAAAAATAAATCTAATTATCCTAGCACAAGAATTACCTTTTTATTTACCGATTGATATGATGTTGAGTGTGTTGGTGTCGATGCAGTGCCCCTTTTCAATGGGTGTTTTTCCATGGCTCACTTGTAAACCTACAAAAACGAAAATGTAACCATTTGATTGGCTGTGTGGTAATGCAACAAATTCGCAATATTGGAAGTGCATTGAAGGTGAACCATTGCAGTTGGCTGGGTGAAAGTTGCATATCCAAGTGAATGTAACAATTCCTACCAATGCATTTTGTGTGAAAAGTAATTACCATTTTTTTTTTTAGATTTGTGATTTTTGTACTAATTATTTTGGTGCAATAGTTGTCAAATGCACACTTTAGATGAGTAACAACACATTAATAACACATCACAATAACAAGTACCAACAAAACACTTTCAGGGCACTTTGGTCACTGGTTGAAATATGGAATGGCTTTATCACATGATGTGCATTCTGTTGGCAGTAATGATAATCAGACAGGACTGAATCATCCCCACCGAATCTAACTCATTGTAATTTATGTAAAGATGGCAGCACGAAGAGTTTGGTACTGCAGTTGCCTACGTTATACAACAACTACTTTTCAGATTAGCATAGAAATTTAAACTTTTTACGAACTATTTATGTATCAACAATAAATTAAATAACAAAATTCACTAGAAAATAACACTTCTTAACTATACCTTAACTCCTGGTTAATCTTCTTAAACATCACTTACACAACCATTAAATATAATATCAAGTTACTTATGGAATAAGGAAAGGATATAAAATTTAAATCTCTTTATCAAAATTTGATAAAAATTGATAGGATCACATGATTGGATTATATTGAAAATGTATTATATTTATGAGGATATGACAACTTCTTCATAAACAATTTAAACTTATGTTTATTAATCAAATATTATACCTAATAAAATTGAAGCTTTTTACTAATATTTTAAATGAAAACAAATGTTCTTAGTTGACATTTCTTTATTTTCACGGATTTATTTAATTTTCTTCATTACACGTTTCTTTTTGAAAATAATTACTTCGAAAACGAAAACTATGAATCCCAATGAATGTCCGATGATCAACAAAATGAATATAGATTGAAGATGCACTATTTCCAAGGTGCGATGGGTGTTGGTCTGTTTGGAGCCGCCATAAAACTTCCTGTTCTTTCTGTATTGAAACATGTATAGCAGTTTCTCTTCTATCTCTTCCTTGTAAGGAGATCTGAAAGGAAAGGCGTATGAGGTGAATCCAGGTAGAAACTTCTCTTCGACCAAATGATATGGTTTCAAACTGCGATTGTTGAGCTTCTTCAGAATTGCCATTATGACAGCGTAACTATCGGAAAATGCAACATCGGTATCTCCTCTGAGTGATCTATTTGCAGATTCGTATTGGTTCACTTCAATGAACTTGTGTTTTAGCTGTGGAAGTTTCAAAGATAGGATTGAATGTATGAATTCTATTGCTACAATGTTGTACTTTGATTCAACCAATTCTTGGATGGTATCAATCTCTTCCTCGTACTTGGGCTTAGTTAGAGTACTAGCTAGACTACTTGTGAAGACGCTCGGGATTATAACTATGAAAACTATCCACATCAGAAGCAACAAATAGTACATCAAAAGTTTTTCTCGCACTGTTCTTCTGGAATAGTTGATGAGCAGGAATATCGTGCCAAGAACGCAAATGCAGAACCAGGTCAAAGGTTGAAATATGTACATGATGTACAAGTAAGCCGGAAGCAAATCGCTTTTTGGTACGATTACAACTACAGCTTCGTGATTCTGAGGGTACGAGTAGCCAACATCGTAGATTTCTGATATCACAACGAACTTGACGAAGGAAAAATCTACTTTTTCGTCTACGACCATCTTCTTTGCATTGGTGTGATTGAACGCGTCCACCGTAGTGAGCGTGGCATTCATCAATGACATAACTTTTTTCATCCGTTTCATGTCTTCGCCAAAAAATGTTCCGTTCCGTTTCCACGTGATAGGTATGACCTCGATCATTGCAGATTTTAAAGTGTAACCGTGCATGTTCCTCAATTTATTCGGAAAGAACTCGTCGGTCTCGTTTAGGTAATAGACGCTATCGTTGAATGGATTGTAAGAGGCGATTTTAACAGAATTCAACATGTTGAAAGCAACCACGAAGTTTAATATCCTGAAATCAATCCAGATGATCTCGAGGATCCTTCGCAGCCACCGATCATCGACCACCGGGTTACCAACTATGAAATGGAAATGTCCTCTTCTATGAAGAAAAGTGCAATCATCCATATACTCCAAATACTGTCTAAAATTTCTGATATCATCGACGAAACCGATTATGTTCTTCGTGCGATACGTCACATAATCCGGCACTTCGGCATTCTCTTCATTCCATATTAGCACGGCGTAATTTGATTGGATTCTCTTGGAAAGAAACCATTGGGCGATTTCCGGCTTCACCCCGATCACTCCGATCGTGACGTACGTTTCTATTGTGGCCAATTCTATGTTATCCAAGAAAGTCTTCAGCAGTGCGTATTTCTCTTGGATAGGTGGCCTAAGTTCAGCGCGAACAACGTGAACCAGGAAATATAGGATCAGTAATCTAATATTGATGGACATAATAGGAGCAACAAACTTCAAATAAACCCAGTTGCGATGTGTTGTGGTGAAATGGTAGTTGCATACGAAGAAAAATATGTATAATAATAAACATTGCGTGTTGCTTCGTCCCGAAAAGCAAACAGCGGAATGCTTTGAATAATTCACAATCGACACAATTAAATGTTTAATGATTCAATGCTTCGATTACGTACAATGTACATTCGTTAAGCTCAATAGCAGTATCCTTTCAAACATTGTTATTCAAACAGCGACATAAATTAGTAGGCAAAGATTAATCAACACTACTATTAAAAAATAACTTTGTTTCGTAAATTCCAAGAATACTTTATAGAAGCCTTCAGGCTCACTTAAAATGTACGAAAGCGTGTTGTAGTGTACGATAATCCTATGTGGGCTTTAGCTTCCAATTAGAATGTGCATTTTAAATGTGCAAAAGAATTTATGAATGAGTAATCGACCTGGATGCGTGCGTCTGAAGCAATTTGCAACTTTGTAGAGTGAGAAAAGAATGTGTAAGTTCACCATCCTATGGTAATTCATTGAAATTTTCATACTTATATTGTAAACATTGTACATATATAAAAAAAAAAACTTTGCATACAGCAAATTCAATAACCGAAATGATAATTAATTCACAAAACCGTAATTATAGGTGATTAAGATAACTTAAGTAATCATTTATTCATGTCTTCAGCTTGAGCATTAAACAATTAGTAAATCTTATATCATTTTCGCTAATTTATATCATTATAATTCAAATTCATTAAAGAATATGTAAAACTAATTTGCACTCATTACAAAACAGAAATAATCATATTTTGTCTTTTATTATTAAGAATTGAAATAATAATAATTTTACCTACAATTGAATCCGGAAGTAAACGAAAGGTCAATATTGAATGTGCATGTTCTTTATTTCCTTTGTTGAATTACTAGAAAGGCGGTAATTTCTATTCATCGAAATGGTAATTTAATAACTATGTAAAGATCGAAAATGGTAATTTAATAACTAAGTAAAGATTGAAAATGTAATAGGTATAGCTTTTATATTTGAAAATCAATTACACTAATGTTTAGAAATAATATTGGGTTGGCAAGAAAGTAATTTAAAAACTCTTTTTTTGTACACAAAGAATGTAGTTTAATCAATTACATTTTCCATTTTGTCCGATGATCTTTTGTCATTTTTATGTAGCTTTAAGCAAGCTCATAGAAGTTTAGGTTCTGTAAAAAACTAAACCAAGTGCAATTTCAGGTCAGAATTAGTGAAAGTTTTACCATTCAAAGAGTTTTGCGAACTTCTAAATAAATAGTAATATAATGGTGCAAAGTCATGGCTATATATTACTTTTCTAATCATGCTCCAATAATTTTCCACAATATGTGCGAAGATTTGCATTGGTTTGGTGAAATACGATTTGCCATTTCTGGCCATGTTTCTTTGATAGCTTCTTTCAGTTTCATTAGTTGTTGACACTAAACATCTGAATTGATCGTTTGATTCATTTGTCTCGAATACACAACACCTTTTTAATCCTAACATATTGATAGCATCATCTTTTTTGATCCAATTCAGCTTTTGATGTGGATTGTTCATGGGATTGCTTGGATCATGATCGTTTTAAATTGATGTTCTTGTATATAATCTATTTTTCATAACATAATGATGGTTCTGGGAATGTTTTTAATTCCTATGAATATCGAGATTCTTAACGAATTCAAGAATTATATTGAACCTTTATATGGCAATCCGATTCAATTATGATTTAGTCATTGTAAACTTCAGGCTTACCAGAATGTTGGTCATATTTGAGTGAAAATTTTACCAATTATAACAATGAATTCTGTTAAACAATAAACATCATAAACTTTGCATATGTCTTCGTTGGCCTCAGCAGTATTCTTGCATTTAAAAAAGTAAAATATCTGGAAAATGTTTGGTTTTTCGCTGCTGTTAAGATTTTCCTTAAACTAAAAAGCTGCAAACAGAATTATGTCCAATTATCTTCTAAAGGAAACTAAAGTGACATCTTTCAAGTGACAGAAGGATTAAATCATAACATTGAGAGAAGTCCTTTGAAACAAACATTATATTATCTATTTGTGGAAACGACTAATAGCCGAATGGTTAAGTCACCATACCCATGATTTTGTAGGCGCCGGTTCGAATCCAGGTCAAACCAGGCCCCTTGAGAGCCCTCTCGGTGCTTGCAGCAATAGGGCCATCGTTTATCACAGTGAAAAGAATGAGGTTCAGCATATGAACCTTCAGCCAAGTCGATGGACAAATGACAGTGTTAAGGATAGCAGCAGATTCACAGTCAAAGGAAATAGTGGAATCGCTGAGCATCAATATTCTACTGAAGTTAAAATACAAGACGTCAGCCAACTTACAAATCAACATAATGGTAACTATCCACCGGGAAAGATTATCAATTTAATGTCAACCGCGATCTTAAATTTACTCAATGTTCACATAATAAAATAAAATTATACGACAACAAAAAAAAATTGAAAACCGAAATTACTTTCTTTTCAACCCAATACATTGACTGTACTTACTTACCTACAGTATTTAAACTAATATTTTACTTGAAAGTGTAAACTTTACTGAAATTAAAAGAAAATAAGATATTCAAAATATCTATGATTTTAGTATTGGAAGGATGAAAATTCCATTTTTCACAATAATTTCTATAGGACAAATTCAAAATTTTATAACATTTTTTAACTGACTTTAATAATAAATTTCTTATATTTGATGATAATTAAACTTTATTATTTCCAAACTAAATTAGACATATTTCGTTTGACTCTGGAATTATTTTTGTCTTTTTCTGAGCTTCATCCTATATTAATCGTATTTAGAGTATAGATTAATGAATTCTATTTGGCAGACCTTTAATTCATTAGATCGGTGCCTTTTCTTTCTAAATAAGTTTTAAGGCACTATAAGAGTACAAATGAAAATAAAAACATCATCATAATTTAAGTAGGCTATGGAATTTTCATTGTATTGTGCCATGAGCAATTCATTTTTATTTTCATAAATGTTTCATTCAAAAATCAAATCTTCTTTGCAAGGCTATTAAACTTTTTACAACAAATTTTCTATTTAAGATATAAATATTGTTATTTTGTCGCTTAGTAAATAATTAAGTTAATGAATATTGATGCGAATGTTGATTTTAATTAAAAATTGTGATCCGAAATGCGGAATGAATTAATTAATATGTTTTGCGACCGTTGTGTTAAATAAGATGAGGAGATTCGTCCGTGGTTTTGCAGTGTTTGTGGCTGTTAATTAAAAATAATAAATATTATATGTGCGGTGCATGGGTTTGTGTAATGAGTATAAACACAAGGGCAATGTTATAAACGGAATGCGGAGGACCTCCCTGGGCGAGGAAGGGCGAGGTGGGGTTTAGGGACGTAGTGCAGAGAAAGGCGGGATGGGGTGGGCGACGGTCGGAATGGCCGGAGGGACAGAGAGCGGCGTCGACTGTCTGGGGCGCCGCGGGCGTTCATCTCTAGCGCCGGAGGTGTCCCGGCCCGATGGCCCGAGGCGCTCGCAGGGCCGGGCCTGTCGGCCCCCCGAGGGCTCCGAGCCCCAATTGGTTCTTTGTAGAGGATATTGAGTTCAGAGTAACCATAGTAACTACCTTCGGGCACTTTGTCCTAGAAGCAAATTTTACATACCTCTCCATTATGTCTTTTTGAGAGGTTTTCATATTCATACCCTATATGAGTTATGAGCACTTCGCAAAAGGGCGACTCTCTGCGTCCCGGCTTGCCTCGCTTTGGTTGGACAGCTGGATGGATGGATGATGACTGGCATCGCGACGCCACTTGACGGCGCTCCGCACCAAATAAAACTCATCTGACATCTTTTATAAGCATTTCATATATTTATATATATATATAATTTTATTTATTCAATTTTTTATTCTTTTCAATATATATGTGTATGTTTATGTACAGAAAAACTCCTACTCCTCATGCTCTCCTCCATATTAGTATCTTAAATATTATTATCCACAATCTCCATCATTTCCTATTCGCAAATATACAAATAAAAATACAAAAAAAAAACGCAAATCCTGCATCAGTCGATATTTCCTCATTCATCATGAAAATCAAGTACCAACCAAAAATTTTAGTATATTTTTACTATTAGTCAAAAACAATACAAACAAAATCTAGTACGCATGGTAAACAATTACAAAATAAATATACGTCAGTAAGAAATGCAAGATCGAATTGAACTTTCTCATTTTGCAGCTTTTGAGATCAATCAAAACGCGAATTGAAGGAAGCGATGATGGAACAATGAAATATTTATATATAAGCAGGATCGGACTTCGTTTATCAACGTAATCATATGTAACGTATATACAATCAATAGGTTTAAAACTGAAGTGATTTGTCTGAAAGTAAAACCGAGCGGTCGTCCAATCCTGCAACATACATACAAGTGAATTTATTTACAAGAAACTTAACCAATCATTCAATAAATTCTATTAACCAATCAGCGTTTCCCAAAATAAAAATCACCAAAACCAACAACTTCATTTAGTTATTGTTATATTTTTTTATGGTGAGAAACATAGTTAATCTTTGTCGTATTATAGTAGGATTATAACAATCATAGGAAAGGGTTTTAAATTTACCTTAATAAAATCTAACATTTAAACAAAAACGATTGGCCTACTAAAATAAACAGTTCTTTCGTTATTAATAATGTTTCGCAATCTCTAATTACATACAAGGTGTGACATATCTGAATAGAGGTTGTCATTTAGACAGATACAGCATATGTCAATGTCATGTTTAGCAATTGTTTTTCATTGACACTGATGACAGTGTCATAGTTGGTACGTTACGCTTGATAGTCTTTTATGTCTCAAGTCAAGAAATAGTGTGGACGTAACATAGAAGAGGTTTCTATTTTTATTATGTGAAATGAATGTTGGGAAACGCTTGGTCATGGATGTTACAAAAAAAATAAAATGAAAAATAAACAAAGGAATAAATAATGTAGTGTTAAGGATAAATAAGAAGTAGTATGCCCGTGGAGTGATTGTCGAGTGCGTCGATGGGGTGTTGTAGTTGATATGGGTTTACAGTCAGCCCGGCAATGTTTTCCTGATGAACAAGTACTCGGAGAACTGTTGTCCTTCGACGCCTCCGCCGTTGCTGGCAGCTATCCTGAAGCCGGAGTTGAGGAGCCTGGTGATGGCCTGGACAGAGTTCAGCTTGCAGTAGCCGTTCAGTGGGAACCTGATCACGTGGTGGACGTCCTGCTGGTTCCATGCGACGCCGGTTCGGGCATCCATCAGGGCCTGATTCGTCTCGGGGAAGACCTCATCGAGGACGGCTCTGTCTCCGGACAACATTATCCTCTCGCCCAAATCAGGGCTCACGTGAAGCGCGACGCATTCGTAGGTATCCATTCCCGTCCTCGAATTATCTAAATTCGAAGTACTCTGAGGTCTTCCACCCAACAACGATTTCGAAGATCCCGTCGTAGAGAATGCTCCGTTTTTAATTTTCTCTTTCTTCAGTTGCTCCAGTTGACGTATCATAGCTGCAACAGAAACACAAACTTTTAAACCAATTAAACATAAAATATTTGAAAACTTAATAAAACCATAATTTGGAACCTAAATAAGTTATATTTCTTAGTCATGAAGTTGATATTCTCAAAGTAATTTGATGAAAGCAAAGTTTTTCTATCATAATTACGTCAAATTTAAATTTCCACATCCATTATCTTGACTCAGTATAATTTAATTTTCAATGTGTATTATTATCAAACGAATCAAGAACTGCAATAACAAAATTTGTAATATTATAATTGCAAATCTATTAATCAACTTCTTTATGCTCATAAATAACTGTAAACGAATTTGAAACTAATCACATCTTTAAATCATAATAATTGATAAGTGTATATACTATATATCAGCGTTTCTCAACCTATTGGATTGCGTTAAATATTGAATGGGTCGTGAAATGACAGCTGTCACCTTACGTCAAAGCGTCAAAAATGTTATGTTAGAAACTATTGGGTCGCAGTATAACTACAAACAAAAATGTTGGGTCGCGCTGTTAAAAGGATGAGAATCTCTACTATAGTTATAAAAATATATATTATTAGTTTTGTGTAGATCATATTAGTTAGATACATATTCTATTAACAATTATTATGTTTGTTATTAGAAACGGAAGAAGTAATACTTACGAGCAATATCGAAATATCGAGCCTCTTCTAACAGAAGGTCAACATCGTTGAAGTTGTCCGGTATGAGAAGCCTGGAATTCCTCATGAAGTTGAGGATGTGTCTGAACATGCCGCCGTCCCTGTCGATGAAGTAGTGCTGCTTGAGAGAGTCCAGGACAATCGGAATGGTGCCGTTGAAGAGTTTCGCCAGACGAGACTCGGGATATCTGGAAATGATAAAATAGCGAATTAAAATAGCTGAACGACAAACAAAACTGAAAGAATAAACGGGATGAAAAGAAGCAAATGATGTTGGTGTAGCTACTACTACTGAACTCTGCCCGAGGGATGGAAACGTGCGTCGCTTACAAACTAACTGCATATTACTTAAATGTATTCGTCGGCCTTATCTTTCTGGTATGGATGATGCCCGAGGTAGAATAGGAAATGGCCATATTTGGCCCCCAGGAGTCGTGGGACTACCTTTACCACAGAGTGCGGCCCTCGACTTCGTTACCAATTTGCTGCTCGCAAAAACGACGCAAACCGACATTTATTTATATACTTATAATAGCGATTTAATAGGATTTCAGAGGAGACTCTCTTTGCAGACTGAATTCAAAACAGAGATAGATAGAGAGATTTAGAGTTGTGATACAGCTATTGAACAAACAAGGGAATGTAGTAATATGGAAGCCCGAACAAATTGCAGGCAATCAGATTTCGTTGGCTTCGAGCGAGAGAACATGTATGTACTATGTGTGTGTGTGTGTCTGCATATTATTTAGTCAAGAGTTTAATAAATTTTAGCGCAACGGCAGAAGAGAGGAGGAGATTTCGAGGTTGAGCATGTATTCATGTATGTATGCATGCACGTGTCTCGCATTTAGTAGATACAGAGAGTGCACCGTAAATCACCGTTAACAGTGTCACATCTGTATCATATCGATGATATATAAATTAACGTCCCCTCGCTACCAATGATATACGGCCTTCGCGTCAGCGAAATTCCGAAATATCGCGCAACAAGTTTCGGAATTAATAATTACCTTCAATATTTGCTTTATTATTATTATGACCAGTTCAAATTGTATCCTTTTCTCACTGCATCTCTCCGCTCTTCGCTCTCCTCCAATGCAAATCGCTTATGGTCATGGTTGGAATAGAGCCACATTATCATCACACGACGCGCGAGAGCGCCAACAACTCTTCGGAAATGGCTGATTTATGTCCCGGCCGATTGAGATATTCGATATTGTAAACACTTTAATACCATATGATTGCAACCTTTTACAGTTTTAGAGCGGTTTAATGAGATTTATGTAGGCATTCCTGAGATGGTGCGATCCGCGCCGCGCCGCATGTGGGAGGCTGCGTTCCCATGGTCTCATCTCTTCTACACTCTTCTTCCATCTTCGCTCCATCCTCACGGCGGGGACGAAAAACCCTCTGGTGATCACGTCCAACTTCTCCAAACCCAGGCCACCCTCAGACGTCATTTTTTTTTGTTTTCATATTATTATTTCGATACAAGAATTTTCTCACATTCCTTTACGACAATTACAATTCGATTTCCAATGTCAACAATTTTATTTTATTTTCCAAGATTTCAAGTTTTGTATTTAAATTTTCTTCATTTTCTCACATTTTTTAGAGAATGAAAATCTGAATCCCAATACTAACAATTTTATCCTAATAATGACAAAATTTGATTTTTTACAACAATTTTTAATTTCAATGTAATCATTTTCACGCATTCTTTAACAACAATGAAAATCCTAATACTAATCCAATAATTTTCTCCTAATAATGACACAATTTGATTTTTTACACGAATTTTTAATTTCAATGCAAACATTTTCACGCATTCTTTAACAACAATGAAAATCCTAATACTAATGCCAACAATTTTCTGATAATTCTCAAATATTTCAAATTTTGTATTACATTTTCTCACATTCTTCAGCAATAATGAAAATCTAAATCCCAATACAAACAATTTTCGTCTAATAGTGATACATTCTTGCACAAATCACCTAATCAATTTTATCATTGTTCTGCCAATCTGCATCATTTTTTTTTATATTAATACAAACATTTTCTCGAATTTTTAGCATACAACATTGTTCGATCATTTTCCGGTCTTTCTGATAATCTTCAACAATTTTCAGATAATTTTCCAAGATTTCAAATTTTGTATTTCAATTTCCTTCATTTTCTCATATTCTTTAGTGAGAATGAAAATCTGAATCCCAACACGAACAAATTTCTTCTTATAATGATACATACTTGTACAAAATGTACAAAAAATACCCAACAAATTCGACCGTTTTTCTGAAAATTTGAATCAATTTGTTTTTCTCGATTTTTTTAGCATTCAAATTCAAACATTATTCGATCATTTTCTGGACTATCTTAAAAAATTCACTGTAAATATTTTCTTCTAATTTTGCATAATATTTCTATTAATTATTTTACACCAATTATTAATTTCACACAAGCATTTTCATAGCAACAACTAAGATCCTAATACTAGTGACAATAATTTTCAGACAATTTTCCAAAATATAACATTTTGTATTTAAATTTTCTTCATTTTCTCACATTCTTTAGCGAGAATGAAAATAAGAATCACAAAAATTTCTTCTTACAATCTGCATTTTTTTATGTTAATTCAAACATTTATTTGAACATTTTCTGGACTCTCTAACTTCAATATATCCATGTAAATACATTCTTTTAATTTTCTATGATTCTTGTATTAATTCTCCAATAATTTTCCGGATTCTTTTACACAAATTTTTCAATTGTATGTAAGCATTTTCACGCATTCTTTAGCAACAATTAAGACACTAATGCCAAACATTTTCTGCTAATTTTATAATATTTTTCAGATTATCTAACTGGAACTATTTACAATATTATTTCGATTTCAATGTAAATATATTTTGCATTCCTCGACGACAATTAAAATCCGCATCATTAACAGAAAATTAATAGAGAAATATGCATAATTACTGTACGCGTTATCCTCCCTCCCAATGAATGCATCCATCCAACTCGATTCGATAATTTCGCCTAACTATTCATTACGACTCATTTGATTTCTAAATTATACCTTCGCCAACGGTTTTTCATCGATGCGTACGACCTCCAAGAAAGTCCACGTTCACGAAGCTCATTTTCTTAAGCACGCATAACGTTATTTAGCACTAAGCAAAAACACTGCTTGCAGTATTATATTTTCTTTACTATTACTCGACATATGTTTACATAAGTTTTTACTTACAAAATAATATTCAAAACAAAAATATTTCTGATTTCTACAGACTTTTTGTCAATTGATTTTATAAAACAATTTATTGAACTATTTAAGGATTTTCATATGGATAAAAATGAAGGCCAATAAAAATTATAAAATAAATAAATGAAGAAAAATGTTAATTGATGTGACAGCTGTCACTGTTATAATTTTTGTCACAGCTGTCACCTACTGTCAAAGCGACGAATTGGTGAAATACTTTTAGCAGTCGGGTTGCGTGGCAAAAAGGTAAACTAACTATTAATATCAAAAAATAATCTCTTTAAAATATTGAAATAGTAATGAGTTACATATTTATCTTATACATCTTTTTGTCCAGGATCTTCTATTATCACAACAATAAGTTGAAGATGAATTAATGATTATATCATTCATAGCCATAATGGGTCATTGAAAATATGAAAAATACATCTTTTAGTTGCAGTTGTTATGAATTTATTAAGATTCGGTGTATTTTCTTTGCTAAACATTAAGTTGTTGTAATCGTAGTCTAGACAAGTTTTTCTCAAACTTTTTGGTCCTCGGATTAAAAAGTTGGCTCTATGTTGGGAAACACTGCTCTAGACTGTAGAAATCCAGACTAAGGAAGATATAGTGAAATAATGAGATAGTAATTTCTGATTTTGTAGTTTCCGTAATAGATGTTGGAGACAATATTCTAGGTGTGTAGTGTGTATATTTATTTATTTGTATGTATATTTTATGAATTAGAAGTGTGCTTCGTTTTCTATAGCAGTGTTAATTGTATTTATATTGTGTTAAAAGTTTATTTATTTGCCGGCCAATAAATATACGGGCGCTCAATTGTTTCGAAGTAATCTACTGCAATGAATGATGTATCTAGTTAGCTGGAAAGTGGTGTACGTGTGTGTACAACAAACCAGTGTATGTTGTTATATGCAAGCGAGCAAGTTAGTAAGTAAAGGAATATAAGAAGCCGATAGAGTGTGCAGATAAATAACGATTTCAAGTTTCCTTTGCGGGCGTCTTTCAAAGCGGCACAGAACAGCACGACTGAGACAACGAGATGCATCAGACTCTTGTTTGTCTTGTGTGTTAAAAAGAGAGTGAGAGATAAAGCAGAGAGGAGAGTGAGGACGACGGTCTTTGCAGATAGTCGCGAGGTGGTGAATATATCGGAAATGGCGTATAATTAATTGGCGCCTTTCATCATTTGATAGGTAGTAGTAGTAGTATGTAGGTAGCTGGAGGATAGCAGGACAGCAGGAGACTCACTTCGTTAGGGTTTCCAATGAGGAAGTGTATATCGTCCCACCGACGTCTATGTGGACGGGCGCCGTGTAACGAGAGGCTGCCGCCACACACGGTATTCCCGTCATCTTGTTATAATTAACGGCCGGAGGCGTTGGCGACGAGGAATTCGACATCGTCGGTGAGGTGGCCGGTGAACTACTTGGTGACATCAGTCTGAAAACACATAAACATTATTGTATTAGAAACTCGTTTATATACAATAAGATGCATACAGTTACATAACGAACCAGCACTAAACACTTATCATAAGCAACATGAAGATAGATTTATGCTATTGCTTTATTGATAACCAGTAACAAACAGTTAAATAAAACCCAATATTTAATCTTCTTTTGAAATCTTCTAAGAAGTAAGTACAGTATTTCTTCAGATGTATAACTAATTACAATTCAAATATATAACAAAATATTTATCCTAAATACGATTAACGAAAGCATTCTACTTCGTAAAAATAATACTATAGCCAGAACAAAGATAAATTTCATGAAATAACCATAAAAAGGAAAATCACATATTAAAATATAAGTCTAAAGTTGATTGTTTGTACCATTTTGTAAAGTTTCATCTGTTTATCTGTTCTGTTCATCTGTTCAAACTAAGTAAATCATTCTTAGTTTTTAAGCATTTTCTATTAGTTTATTTCCTATAAAGATATAATTATAAAAGGTGTCCCAAAAGTAATTGACCTTTTTTAATTTGCCGCGTTTTCGCAGTAAAACCATAGTATAGATTTTTCATATGCTGTCATTAGTAAACATTGAGATTAAGTTACACTTCAAAAATGATGAAAATTTTACGAAAACTGTTTACAGGTCATCATCGTACTTTCTTTGGTCATCGTACTCGTTACACCGTGCTGAATTTAATCAATTCTTTCACTTTTGCGGTTATCTTAAGATAGAGTGTACATAAAAAAACACAAACCATTGAGGATCTCAACGAAAAAATTCGACACAACTTTGCCAGCAGTTATGTTGAGATGTTATCGAAAATTTCATATCAGAATAAACATGTGCTGCCAATGCAGTCAATTTATCAGATGTTTAGAAATATATATAACTTCCATGTCTCTACTTTGTAATTAAGCAAAAACATTATCAATTTTCAAAGAAAAATATGTTTTATTAAAAAATTAAAATATCACTTCATTTTGGGACACCTTTTAAAACAACTGTTATTTGACAAGTGCAGAAAATAATTAGTTTATTGATAAATATCTAACCCATTTCATTCATTTTCACCACTTGTTTTGTTATTTTAATCGAAAATATAGAGTAAATTGACTATAATTCAACTCAAAAGTTAATTTTTAATTGTTGGAAAATAATGGGTTATGGTAATAAACAGATTGATTTCAATTGAATGATGATTAGGTGTGTACGAAATGTATATATGCATGCATGCAGAACATTAATAAAGGTAGATCGTTATTAGTTACGTGGATTATCATTATTTTTGTTCTGGAGTCAATGGAATAGGTGGGCAAGAGAGTATACACCTTTATGGTATTAATAACTAAGTGTGGGCAACTCTTGGATTACCATAATGGTGTGTTAAACACAGACGCAAGACGAATTTGCATATGTTTACATATAAGTAGTATATAATTGACATAATTTAGAACAATAATATGCTCGTGCTCTAATCAAAGATATTTCGGTTTATTCCTTATGTTTTTTATTGTTTGTTGTTGTTTCTGATCATGAAAATACTGTTAGTGTATGTTATAAGTATGCGGAAATGTTGGGAATGCAAATAAAACGCGTTGGGTGGAAACGATGATAATCGATTGGAATCGCGTAATTTGTCCGCTTATTCAGCAAAAGTGGTCGGTCAGATCGTGTGGTTGCTACCAGTTACTACTAGTACAATAAATTATACGAGTCGCGCGAATGGATGGTTCCATCATGCAAATCGCGGATCGTTCATTTAATTAAAGATCTTCATTAACATATAAATCCAGAAGGAAACTGCTCCCCTAGCAACCAATAAATTTTCAATAGATTTGCGTGGATCGTGTAGCGTCACTTCCTCGACTCTTTCATCTCGAAATACGCTCTAATGTGTTTAATTTATGGAGAGATTGGACTTGGATGTGTCTGCCTAGGATAAAACGGAATTGCTGAGGTGCTGTTTGTGCACACGCGGATTAAACTGAGACTCTTTCTTACAGCCGTTCTGACCTTAAGATCGTGGGAATTACAATCAATTTATTATTTTACACTTAATTGTAATTATTATTCATATAGTAATAATTTCTTTATCATTAATTATCTTTATTTGTACAAGAAATGGTATTAATTATTAACAATCTATAATATTTCATGATAAAATATCATTAATAATAGGATATTAATAATCGATAATTTTTATAAACAAGTATTAAAGTATTATTTTTGGATAGATCACTTAAATAACATTTAAACTTTGTTACTTCGCGCTTTCGCCTGTGCGCTTTTGTCTACGCGCTTTTGTCTACGCGCTTTTGTCCTTCAATTACTATACTTTTACAACACATTTCTTTAAAGTTCTATATTTATTTTATAGAAAACTATTTCAATTATTCGACTTACATTTTGTCAACATTTCAAAACAAAGTAAAAGCTATTAATTAATACAATAAATTACAAATTATTATAGAAAAATTATTTGTAATACGAAATATTTTCAAATTGTCATATCGAAATTGATAAATTTTTACTGTAATTATGATTTGGTACATCATTTTTTTAATACAGATGTATTAATGTGTAACCATTTACTTTACAACAATGTAGTTATTAATATACAAACTTATTATTATTTAAAAAAGAACATATAATCAAGTATTATAAAAATTTGGAAATTTAATTTCTGTTGAGGTTTTCTTTATGACAATTTTCATTAAATGTGTTTATAACAGATTGTCTAATTGTATTAATATAATTTCTGATGATTCAACAATGCAATAGAATCAATTTGAAAAAAATATCAAATTTCTTCATTTAACATATTATAAATTCAATAGAAAAGATAAGTAATTGAAAATTAAATTTATAGATTTGGAAAGTGAACGAAAATTATAAGGAAATATAATCTTCTATTTTAGATTTTCTGCGCTATTTTATTCAATTACTATACTTTTTCAAAGTATAGAAAATTGAAGATATAGATTTTATTGTATGAATGAATAAAAATGACTATAATTTTAAACATTCTTTGGAAAGTGAACGAAAATTACAAGAAAGCATAAAAAATCTTCTATTTTTGTTGATTCCTAAATTTAATAAATAGAAAATTACTGTAAATCAAAATCCAAAATGTTTTCATTCAGAGATTCTATAAAAATCTGTATGAAAATGAAGGACAATTAATATTGATGAAGAATATTGAAAGGCAAAATTTCATTTAAATAATTCATTTGGAACAATTGAATTAATAGTGTAACTCATGAATACACTTAACATATTTGAATATTACGAGTATGCGTGTGTTTGTGTGAGCGTACAAGAAACTGAGACAAATTGTAGATGTGATTAATGTCGCGTAGAAATGACACCGGTCGATGGATAAAATACACCCGTTGAATAATTAAACGCTGAACTTACGATCAAAGATCGTATCGATAATATTGATTAATCGTCGCAAATCTCTCGGAAGAAAATCTATAATAATTACGAACATTTCTTATACTTCCTTTTTACATTTTCTCTCTCTCTTTCTTTCGATTCTATCATCATTAATAATCGTGGCTATTATTATTAACAGTATTGATATATTACTGCAGTTTTCGTATCTAGCACTATACAAGTGCGAAGTAAGAATCATGGATAGCTTTTTTTTGTTTTGTTTATTTGCATCATTCATTACTAGATGCTATTAACAGATGTAATTATAAATGGTTCATGGAGCTTATTTGTATCTTCGATAGGCAATTAATTGGTGAGACTTAACGAAGTAGAAGGTATAATTAACATATTAATAATAAATTGAAACTAAAATAACTTTATAAGGAAATACATATTACAAATTTTAAGACGAGAAATCACAATATAAAGTCTAATTATATAATTGTACAATGATATTAGAAAAAAAGTTTGAGAGCAACAGTGGTTGTGAAAGGTGGCAACAACATACATCATGAAGTTGTCGAGGAAGCTTAGCTCGGAGGAGTTAAGCATGGAGATGATCATTATTCGTTAACTAGTTTAAGTCACAGTATTAAGAATTGTATTAAGTATAGAAGTGTAAGAAACGCCATCCTTGAAACCTCACCCCAATTTCTTGATTCACCCGCGCAACTTTGTACTTCGTCAAAAAGAACATAGTTTCATCATAATGAATTATCTTTACAAGAAATGCTAATAATTATTATTGCCTCATTAACATTATTTAATGATAAAAAACATTAAATACTATGAGTAACAAGTAATAAATTATTTTTGGATAGCGCTATTTTTTCAATTACTATACTTTTTCAATACATTTCTTTAAAGTTCTACATTTATTTTATGGAAAACTATTTCAATTTTTATAAATAAATTGAAACTAAAGTAACTTTATAACAAAATAAATAATACGAATTTTAGGACCAGAAATCATAATGCTTTGAAATCGAATATAAACTGTGATTCATTAGAGATTCATTTTAATCATTGATTAAAAAATAGTTTCATCAAAATGGATTTGTAAAAAGATTTGTCATTCATTTTATATGACACATATGTGGCAACACTGTTGACAGATCCTTATGTTTTCTGGATAGTACCAACATTCAAATAATACGTGTCAAAATTGACATTCTGACAATTAGTTTACAGGATAGAGTTGTTTTAGTGACGCCAGTTTTATAATTTTCAAAACAAAAGATAAAAAAAGTATTTCGTGTGTTGATTAATATATAATAAATATTTGAATCGTTTTCTGCATTTAACGAAAAGTTAAGTAGAAATACTTTCTTGCATTTATAATACATTATTTAAATTACACGTATGTAGCCCTAAAGAAAACCATCAACCAAAAGAATAAAAAAGAACTCGATGTGAGAAATTTATTGATTTAATTATTCAGCGAAGAAAGCAGGCAGAGATCAGAAAATGCAAATGAAATGCAAATTACCATTCTTCGACCCCCACAGATCGCATTCTTTCCTATCCTCTCTGTTCTTCGCCATATATTTTTTTTTTTTAATTTTTTATCTTCTCCTTCCATACTCACTGCATTAATATTAGGGTTTATACAAAAACTGATTTCTAAAAAGAAAACCGGTTTTCGAATCTCAACTTTTCTACAAAACCGGTTTTCAAATTTTCCCAAAAATAAAATAGAGAAAAAGGATTTTTACAACTTATTTTCTATTGCTTACACGGATTCTTATCTATTTGTTTTAGCACAACAGTTGTTGTAAAAGGTGGCAACAATGTACAACAGTTGTCAAAGAAGCTTAGCTCGGAGTAGTTAAGCATGGAGAAGATGAGTTAAGATTCGTTAAGTAATATTATTAGTTTAGTAGTTCAATAGAGTGTTAAGTTACCTTCGAGAAGAATAGTTTAAATATATAGTGTAAGCGATATATGTAAGATGTAGTTAATAAACACCAAAACGATTTCTTTGGTCCTTCATCCAAAACACTATTTCTTTCCAGAAATATAAGAAACTCACTTACTACCAAACATATCAACTAAATTATTTGTTCTTCTCTTTGAACCTTCTAATACTAAAAATATTGAAGAATTTTTTTTTTCAAAGCAAAGCTATTATTTCTTTTTTTTAGATAATTTTGGTACAATCTTGATAATATTAGTCCAAAAAACTTAATGATTTCTAAACTAAAACCTTAAAACTAATTTCAGTTTTCATTTTATTCAATTCACGGAACAGACTCGATTTTGTGTCAATGTTTGTATGTTTTTAAGTATATAATTAAAATAATTCATTAATTTTTATATTAAGTTTAGTCTCAAAAACCGGTTTTTTACCTGGAAAAACCCCAGTTTTTTAATTTCATAAATTACCTCAAAAAAACCGGTTTTCAAAAATCGACAAACCCTAATACACAAGAAGAATAAAATCTCGCGTTACATATGTAAAAGATACGAAATGTATATTAGCGAGAAGCACGTTAACCAGCTGCTGTAGACCTGACCGTATTCAAGGTATAAACGATAATGTAATGTGATATAATTTGCTTTAACTCGGAACAAATTGGACCATCATTTCGAGCTGCCGAAGAACAACAAGAAAGAATAAAGCGGAGTAGAAAAAATGTGGGAAGGATATTAAATAAATTTCAATCATAATTTCNNNNACCATCTGTTGCCGTCGTGCAAGAAACGTAATTGGATATTGATTGACTTCAATTTACAATCAAAATCTGTACTAATCAATACTAACTTATTTGGAAAGTTTGAATCTCCTCTATTTTTTCTTCTTCATTATATTTCTTTAAATTAAATTCATTAACAAAAAAACGTAAGTATTGATATTGTTTACTTGATTAAATTAAATTCATTACCAAAAAAACGTAAGTATTGATATTGTATACTTGATGATGTTTTAATTTAATTTTATACAAAAAGTGTAGAAAAACGTAAATTATTAAATAGAAATAAATTATCTTGAAAATTCTCTCAGTACTTTTACCACTTGAAAAAAATATCAAGTAAGATAAAATACAGTAAAACCTTAACGAGCAATTCGCATAACGAGAATTTTGCTTAACGAGCAAAATGAATTGTAAGACAAATTACTCGCTTTACGAGCGTCGTTTCGCATAACGAGTGACAATGAGAAGAGATGTCCAGATGCGCGCCTGCTACATCATTTTTAAAACTTGTAAACACAAATTATATGTGTATTTTTGAATATGTTTCACTATACGAGTAAAAATCCGGAAATTTTGGAACGGTTTAAACTCGTTAAACGAGTTTCCACTGTACTTCTTTATTTTAAATTATTAGATTCCAAACTGAAGAATTTCAAATACAAAAACTATAAGAATAGTTTTACTTTTTTCTGTTCTTTGTTTTTGCATTTTGAGATAAATGAAAGAACAATTGAATCAATAAAAATAAAGTGATATTGAATATACTAGAAAACATAATTTGTAAACTTTTATTAGTGCTTAGCATATGATATGAAGTAATTAAGTAGGAATATCTGTATCAAAATCAATGATTCAATACAAATGGTAATTTTAATTAAAATGTAAATATTAACTTTCAGAAAAAATGAAGAATCTTTTAAAAGTAATTCTATAATGACAAAATACTGCAAAATAATGAATACTAATTAAAATAATGACACTATTTAGATTATTTGTAAGAAAATTCTAAATTTAAGTCCTGTACATACCTCATTTTAATTTGTGTGCTTGGGAACATCGTACGATTAGTTAAGTCTTTTGGCTCCTTTTCCAGGTCATTTCGTGCAATGTCCACTTTCTTCCTGAAAACAATCAAGAAAAACGATATTGTTATTATTGTGATAATAGAAAAATGTTGTTAAATTAATATATATTATGAAAATGAATGGAATAGTTTGTAAAATCAGTGTAATTGCTGTAAGATTTATATAAGAAACACAAATAAACTTTCATCCTGAAAAAAATAAAGGAGAAAAACAATTATTTTTCTTATTACAATCAAGTGTGAATTTGAATGTACGTAAAAATTGTTATTATGATCAAGAAACAAGAAAATATGACTTTAATGGTTATTTTTCTTAAGAAATGAAGATTTATTAATAATAGTTTTTCCATTTAGTATCATGGATAGAATAATTGGAAAATCAGTGCAATTACAGTTGGAATAACATACAAAAATAAATCCAATTATTTATAGAACTCTATCCCATCTAATATTGTGAATTGAATCGTTGAAAATTGTTATAATTACAGATAAAATTTAATCAATTTTTTCTTTCTAGAAAATTTGGAAAAAACAAGACATTTTTATGTTTGAAAAATTTACACAGTACAATAATTACTATTTAAGTAGTAATTATGTTTTTATTTAACAAATTATTTCATATGATTGAATTGATTAATGTAATTTGAATAGTTGTTAAATTAGAGTAATTATATAATGTTTTATAATATAAAAAAAATGTAATCAATTTTGTTCTAGAAAAATTTGGAAAAAAATTACATTTTTATGATGAAGACACTAGAAAATTGCAAATTAAATTCACCTGTTTCCAGAAAATGACGTAAAGAAGAAAAAACGATATTTTTAATAGTAATCAATTGGTTATTATTTTAAAAAAAATATTCCATCTAATATAGTGAATTGAATTGTTTTTTTTTTTTCTAAAAAAAATATGATATTTTTACGATGAAGAAAATTACAATTGGACAGATATCGTTTATTTATTGAATTCAATGTATTCTGACTAATTGCAATGATTCGAATGGTTGAAAAATTGTAGTAATTAGAGTACGTAAAAAATAAAATAATATAACTCCAGGCTGAGATTATTTGCGAAAGCGGAACGGCAATTTCGCGTCCTGACCAAACGCCGTTTTGGTCAAACTCTCTGTCGAGATGTATTAATTAACATCGCACTGTTTGTACTTATATATATACTATACATTCATATATATATGTGTGTATATATTTGAGTCCCTCAGGATACTAACGACAAAAGGATTTCTAATATGACGAATATTATTTGTATAAAACTGCAAAAGCACAAAAAAAATAATTTGTACAAAGACTAAAAAAATGTACATATTACATACCGCTTTTATTTACTCGAAATTTACATTTATTGAATTCTGTATATATAAATATTTGATAATTATTAGTAGTTTCTTCATTAAAAAAGATTATTTTTAACTGCAGAACAAAAAAACTTAATAACTATATAATAATTTCGGGTCTATATTGAAATCCCAAGAACCGAAATATTGACAAACATAATCCCGACAGTATCTTTTATTATTTCATTTTGACTTATTCATAATAAACCTTAACAATAAGAAATAATCTAAAATACAATTAGATTATCAATTGTTGTTACTGTCGGGATTATAGTTGTCGGGATTTTGATACTGTCGCCATTATAGTTGTCGAGATTTCGAATGTTGGGATTTTGATTGTCGGGATTTATATTACCACCGAATAATTTCATAATTTAAGTCTATGACTTTTTTATGAATGAAAGAAAATTTAAGTAAAATTACTAAAGAAACAGCAGAAGCATAGCTTAATACAGTTGCGAATGTAAGGAAATAAATAAAATAGTCATCGTCTCTTGGTTTATTGTTGTTCTTTTGTTTGGGTTCGGTCGAACGATTCAAACATTATCACTGGAACCTGGCCGATCATGTACGTACTGTTGTAACGGGCCATAAAAGGCAACGTGTAAGGTTAATTAAAAGCGCATTAAACATGATTTATGTCTACACAATAAGATGTTTTTCTTTGTCTCTCTATCCGCCCGTTTCTACTTCTTCCAACTTCGCCGTCCTCTTTGTCGTCGTCGTCTCAGTCTCAGTCTCCGTACGTTTCGGAACGCCTCATTATTTGTGTTTCCAGTTAAAAGAATGCATTTAAACTGAACTAACAACCTCGTCTATCTGTGTACACATCGTACATCTTAGCTTATCCCTTTTATTTGTTGCTGCTCCTTTTATGATTTAAGATACTTAAGATCTTGATTTCCATCCAGTTTCTTTTTTGTTCACTACAATTTATTAAACTCCAACTTTTTTCTTAGTATTACTTTTACCCTTTTTTTAAATAACTTTAGTACAATTATCTAAATACTTTTTCTGAATGAAAACACATTTATATAGTTAAAATCTTCAAAAAAATAATTAATATATGAATTTTAAAATAATTGCAATCATATGAATTGTTTAATCTTAGACCAGCGTTTCTTAACCAGCAGCAAACAAACATTTTTGTTGTACTATAATATTTGACACTTTGACGTGATGTAAACATTTTCATAACTATTTTTTTTTACTATTTTAAAAGCATATTCTTTGCTATTGGCTTTTTATAGAACAGCGTTTTTCAACCTTTTTGCTATTCGTATGTTGTTGTACTGCGACCCAATTGCTAATAACATACAATTTTTGACAGCTAGATGAAAGCTGTCATTTCGAAACCTATTGATAATTGAACTCGACCCATAGGCTGATAAACGCTGATCGAAATAGAAGTAATATTTGTTTAGGTTACTTCTCCTGACTGAAAACACATTTATAAAAACTTCTAATCTTCAAAAGATTAATTTATATATGAATTGAAAGACAATCGCAAAGATTTCATAAAAAAAATAACATTACACAGTTTGGAATAGCATTTTTGACACTTTGACGTAAGGTGACAGCTGACATTTTCAGACCCATTGAAAATTTTACTAGACTGCTCGATATATAAGAAATTTCTGTAAGTTTCTTCTGACTGAAAACACATTTATAAGAACTTCCAATCATCACAAGATTAATTTATAAATTGGAAGAAAATTGTAAACATTTTTTTTACAATTTTAAATTCATATTCTTTGCTATTTGCTTTTTATAGAACAGTGTTTTTCAACATTTTTGCTGCGCAAACTAACATATTCGTATGTTGTTGTACTGCGACCCAATTGCTAATAACATACAATTTTTGACAGCTAGATGACAGCTGTCATTTAGAAACCCATTAATAATTGAACTCGACTCATGGGCTGCTCGAAAAATAAGACATTTCGGGAAACGAATGCATTTTTTAGATATTTTGACCTTTTCAAAAAAGAAGCAATGATATTTGTTTCTTTTTTAACGGTTTTAATATAAATCTAATTTATTTAATCTATCTAATCGAATTTTAAGTTTATTTTAAGTTTCTGAGTTTTCGTTTTCTGTTTTTAACCTTTACTTAGATTATGAAAATCATTGATTGTATTATAGTTATTAAAGAAAAAAAATGCAGCTAACACTCATAATATAGTAAACTTTAGTTACGAACGTTTAATAAAATACAATGCAAAATAGAATTTTTATATTTTGTGTATAAGTACTTTCATCGTCTAATAATGAAAACTTTAATTAAATATATGATTGATTGATTGATTGAAATAATAGTTACAATTACTTAAAATAATGATAATAATTTTTCCAAAATGTTGATAAACATAAATTTTGATCAGACAAACTTAAATTTCTCTTTTTTTTAGTGAAGTGGTGATATGTTTAAACATGAACGCATATAGTTGTATAATTTACATGTTAACTGTGCGAATTGTGTGTGGAATTGCATTGCGGTCCAGGCGTTGTTCGTGATCTGGCAGGCCTGGCCTTATGGATCACGGTGTCTGCATGTCCGAAGATAGAGATCTGAATTATTCGGAATGCAAATTGCGTGTAGTATCTGCGGCAATCGCGATTCGGAACGATTTAAACGATCATAATAATATCGAGCACGTGGTTCACATAGTACCATTCTTTATATTGTTTCGATCGTTTCATTCCCAACATATCTACACACAATACAAACAAATAATATTATAAATAAATCAGACAGAAAAATAAAACAAGACTATGTCTTCTGAGGCCGCATTTAATATCTCAGCAGAGTGAATGAAAACTGAGGCCAATTTCATCCAGATTTATTTCTTTCTTTCTTTCAACAATCTCTAAAAACATCTTTCTATTATGAGTTTAGATTATGTAAATTTCATCAAAGTTTATACAATTCTAAATAGTCAACAAAATAGATTAATTGTATTGTTATTACCACCTACGTCTGCATAATTTGAAGTGGTTTTCGCAATTGATGGAAATTCATGTTATGTTTATGGGTGATGTAAGCGTATCCGTTTACATCTGCATTTCGGGAAGTGATGCAAAGTTTGGATTCGTTCAACGAAATCGAATATTAATTGCAGGAATTCGTGGTCTTGGTATGAGGATGTTATAAATCAATCTCTGTTTCCTCTCTAAGTATAATTGAATTTCTGAAAATTTGCATGTAATGTTAATGCAATTTATTTCTAATAAAACACTATAGAAAAACAACAACAATTATTATTTTTTCACATAAAATTTGTGTTTTGATTTAAGAACTACTTAGATAAATGTATTTAGAATATATTTATTTGAAAAGAAATATTCTAATTATTTTCAACTAAAAGTAAAGAAAACAAACTAGAATTATTAGTAAATAATTTGAGAAGATTTTTTTTTTTTTGATTTTATAATTATTTATTAGGTGGCGTACATGTGAGCTTGAGCTCATTTAGCCAGTTAAATTTGAGAAGTTAAATTAAACAAATATATAATACCCATCATCAAGGGTCAGAATGACCCACCTGATATTTGTTTTCAATAGGATTCTATTTACTCTAATTTAGGATTGCATTTTTCAATAGGAGCAAAGGAATCGCGATGAAAGATATTTATTTTATTGTAGAACGCATTTAAAACGTTCTTGAAATCAGTTTCAAATGATGTTAAATACATTCAATAATAAGAATTAATCTGTGTTTGGCGTAAAAGTTAATAATTTGTTCAATTTCTTTAACATTTAATAAAGGGGTCATTTTGACCCATAGAACAATAAGTTTGTAAGATGACATATAGATGGATTTGCCTGTATCAACAAATCCATATAATTTTTTAAAAGTACTAACCTACAGATGACACCAGTCAAAATTTCATGGCAATCTGACGTTATCTGTTATCTTTAAAGTTTCATGATAAAATATGTATTTCAGCTATTCATTGTAATTGTAAAAGTTACCTAGAAATCCCATTAATTAATCCAACTAAACAGATTAAAAAAAAAACAAAGATGTTAAAACTATAAAGACATAGAAAATAACAACAATATATTGTAAAGAATATTCAGTTTTTTTGTATTTTTTTTGCGCAAAATCTTTTGTGAAACTTTTTTCTTTCTTCGACGGATTTCTTGTATAATGATGCAAAGTTTACATTGTAAACGTTTAATTAAGAATGGTGGGTAGAAGCAGAAATTTCGCCCACGAGTGGAGAACTTTGAGGAAACCGATTAAAATTAAGACACACACAAAAAATATACATAACAGCAACATCGAAGCAATAATTATCAAAAGCAAAGGCGAAATTGACACTTGAATAGGCAACAATAATTAATATTAATAATTTATGCAATGTATTTAAAAGAAGCTGCAGATGTTTATGAGTAATAGATTATTGTTTATTAATTATTGTATAGATTTGGAAAATTTATTGAATTAATAGAGTTTAATTGAGTATTGTAATATTAGAATACTTTAACAATTTATCAATCAAGGAATGACTTTAAAGGAATGTTAGTAAAAACTATATTCATTACAAATTGTGTAATAAGTCTTAGAAAACCATAGACTTGAGAAGTATAACTGCGATAGTTTAGAAATGAAGATTATAATATCTGGAAAACTTAATGAAATCATATAGATTTTATAAATAAAACATCATGTTTGTAAACTTTTATGGATATATTACTGAGTATTTTTTTTTAACAACAAAGACAATAATCTTTTCGTCATGAATTTACTTTCAGTTATACATTATAAATAAATACAAAAATACTTTGCATTGTCCTGTTTCGAACAGTGCGGATTCATTATAATCCGGTTTGTAAATCGTTTTTTTTTTGTCCTTTCTATAGTCAAATTAATTATTTCTATACGGTCTTCATTAGTCCAGTTTCAAACAGTCCGCAAGATTTGTAGAATGAATTACCCGGACTATGCGAGGTATTATATACAGAACAAACTCTTCCCTTTAATATAGAAGTATGAATACAATAATATCATAACTTTATTATCAAAACAGTGAATAAAATGTGTTTCGTCGCTCCGATGACGCGTTAAATGTAATTAAAGTCAGGGTGTAATTAATGATTGTTATTATTCTAGTGCATATTTTGTACTGGGATCATTTGTAAATGTGGTTCAGTCGCCGGAATTAATCAACTTGATGCAATTTCGTAACGTTCGGCCCTAAACCTCGCGCTTTCAACCGACGCCAAAACCAATTTGCAATAAATAATATCGATTCGCATCCGCACATTTTTTATTTCGCCAATTTCCTGTTCATCAACGTTTCCCAAAATGCTCAGTATTTTATCAATATTTACATACACTGTAGGATATAAATGTTTTGAGAATTACTTGCAATTAAACTGATGACAATTAAAGTTAGTAAACTAGCACTAATAGCTCAAATGATTAAAAATTGTAGTGATTTCTATTACAAAACATATTTATTAAAGAAAAACATATACTTGTTAGTTTTAATTGAGTCAGAAGATGAAACATTTAAGCTAAAGGAAAAACTAGCAATAAAATGTAAACAAAACTTTACATGTTAGTAAAATTAAAATTGCCTCATTTAAATGCAAGATATATTGATAATTTGTTCATGCAAAACACGTTTGGAATTCAAAAAATGTAATATTATCTTGCATAGTGCGGGAAATCTTAAATTGTATGAAATCGGACTAATCGAGAAACTAAATGCGTACAATAAAAAACCGCACAAAAAGAGACTGTATAAAGTAAAAAACGATCATTTATGTATACAAAAATAATTTTGTAAATTATTTTTTTTAAGAATTTACTATGCTCAATAATGTTTTTGTTTATTTTGAAATATTGAATCTATAGTTAATCCGGACTAATCGAAACAATACTACGACAGGAATTAATTACGTACAATAATGAACCGCACAAAAGGAGACTTCAATGTATATAAAGTAAATAAAACTATCATTTTGTGAATATTTCTTTTTAGAATTTATTTATATTTCACTTCATGAAAATTTAGTTTATTTTGAAATTTTCAATCTATAGTGAATCCGGACTAATCGAAACTGTACTATGACAGTTATTAGTGTATGAAACCGGACTATTCCAGGAAGTAAATACGTACAAATAATAAACAGCACAAAAAGAGACTTGCATGTATAAAGTAAATAAAACTATTATTTTTTAGAATATATTTTTACTTTACTTAATGAAAATTTAGTTTATTTTTAAATTGTCAATATATAGTGAATCCGGACTAATGGAAACAATACTGACAGTTATTACTGTATGAAACCAGCCAATAAAAAACCGCACAAAAAGAGACTTCAATGTATATAAAGTAAATAAAACGATCATTTATGTATATAAAAATAATATTATGAATTATTTTTTTTAGAATTTATTTTTATTTTGCTTAATGAAAATTTTGTTTATTTTGAAATTTTAAATCTATAGTGTATCCGTACTAATCGAAACACTACTATGATAGTTATTAGTGTATTAAACCGGACTAATCGAGGATGAAAATAAGAATAATAATAAAGCGCACAAATGGAGACTTCAATGTATATAAAGTAAAAAAAAACTATCATTTTTGGAATATTTTTTTTTAGAATTTATTTATATTTCACTTCATGAAAATTTAGTTTATTTTGAAATTTTCAATCTATAGTGAATCCGGACTAATCGAAACTGTACTATGACAGTTATTAGTGTATAAAACCAGTCAATAATAAACCGCACAAAAAGAGACTTCAATGTATATAAAGTAAATAAAACGATTATTTATGTATAAAAAAATAATTTTTAGAATTTATTTTTATTTTGCTTAATGAAAATTTTGTTTATTTTGAAATGTGCAATCTATAGTGTATCCGGACTAATCGAAACACTATTATGATAGTTATTAGTGTATGAAACCGGACTAATCGAGGATGAAAATAGGTATAATAATAAACCGCACAAAAGGAGACTTCAATGTATATAAAGTAAATAAAACATTCATTTATGTATACAATGTATAGTGAATCCGGACTAATTGAAACAGTTATTAGTATATGAAACCGGGCCAATCGAGGAACTAAATACGTACAATAATATACTGCACAAAAAGAGACTTGAATAAATGTATATAAAGTAAATAATACGATCAAATTTAGTTTATTAGTTTAGTATAATAGTTTTTCATTTATGTTGGTTGTTTTCTAGTAATCAATCTTGGTAATATTGTCTTCTATCGAATGCAATTTATTGAAGTGGCGGTTTCACTATTATCGAGTCGAAAACATGAAATAGTTTCCATATTTGATACAGTTGAAATGAGTCAGAGGAATTTGAAATGGGAATTGAATTGAATCGGAAAGCCATTTTCGTCGTCGCTGGTTGTTGGTGGGATTGTACGGACCGAAAAAGGACAATAAGACAAATAAATGAATAAGTAAATGGTAAAGAGTTAAAAGATTGAGTAGAAGAAGTCGTATTTAAATGCAATGAGTCAGAGTGAATATTTAGTAAGTGGGTTCAGTTCGAGGTTCGCTCGATGTTCCACCCGCACTCTCTTTGAGGCTGAGACCCCGGCCCATCGCCTTAAGGTCCGGTCCGGTCCTCGGCCCACGCCGTGCCTCGCCCTCCGCAGCAGTCGACGATACCTTCCTTACGTTTCGATACGTTCCTCTCTTCTTTTATATTCGTAGGCGCATAATATACAATATATATATATACATCATGGCTCGTGGCAAAAACCATATGCTTCTTCTCCTCTTCTCGCTCATAAAACCGAACATCAATCCATCCATCCACCTGGAGTCAACATCTCTCTTTCTCTCTCTCTTTCAGACGCACACGCTCTCATGAGTAATCCGAAACGAGAGCAAAGGTTGTCCTACGTACATCAACCTCCTCTTCACTCTCATTCCATTTTTAACATTAACAAGATTACTTTTTTCTTTCTTCGTCGACAATCAATTATTGTCTGCTAATTTGGAGCTCAACATAAAAATCTTTATAAAACACGATAATGTTTACAACAAAATCCTTAAATTAGTTTTTGAACATTAAAAATATTATTATTTTCTAATTAATCCAAAATCATTTCATTTTTCTCTATTTTTTTACTTAGAAATTTAAATTTGATATCAAATAATTTTATGTATACATTTCCAATTAATAATATCAAAATATTTGAAAAATAAAGAAATAAACGAAGATACAACACATGACAATGAGGATAAAATCAATCAACAACAAGTTCAACCACAGCCACAAAATCAAAATTACAAAAAAAAATGTACTTCAATACAAGTTCTTGTAAATAACACATACGCAGTTTTGGCCAGCACAACATCGAATTCGGAAAATCCGTCCACCGTTCTTCATGTCGATGATATGAATAAGTTACCTCAAATTTAGTGGGTAAAAATTCATATACATTGAGGATAGTTGATAACAAGCAGGTCAAAGTGCATCCTATCACAGTAGATCAGCGGTTTCCAACCTTTATGGTACTACGTCTCCCCGAATTTTTTTTTCCGCGCCTCCCTTACCTTTTATTGTTTTAATAGATTAAATAATATAGACACGTTTTATTTATTTGAAGATATTATGGTATAAAAATTAATTTATTAAAAATTTTTGGCGCCTCCCAGGTTGGAAACCGCTGCAGTAGATGAATATTATAGAAGGAAATATCCCATGACACTCGCATCAACTAAAGGAAGATCGCTTATTTAGGATAGTCCTTCTAAATATGCATTTCTTGTGTAATACTGAGAACATAAGGACAGAACTGAAGGAATTTGGAACAATCAGCTGCAGCATTCATAAAATAGAGTATTTACCGTAAGCAAGTCGAAGGAAATGGCAAATAAAGAACTATTGTTTCAACACATTTATACTCTATATTTCATTTATCAATTGATAACCCTTTGGTCTTAAATGAGTCAATAAAAATAGTTAAATAAATAACCTACTGAAATATTCTTTAAACAATGTATAAATTATTTACTATAAATGTTGTGGTTTTGGTTAATTTCAGAGTAAAATTATGCTTATGTTTAAATTACAGTAATTGTATTTTGGATACAATGCGCAATGCAATGTATACACATGAATTGGATACAGGTTAATTTGCAGAGGTAATTCGAAATTAGCATCGGAGCTATGTGAGACAAGGTGGACTTCCTAAGAGCGAAGGAATGCGATTGCACCAAATACCTACGCGCTCCCCCTTTTCAAATTCACAATTCTAATAACTACACAAAAAATGATCCAAAGCGAAAACGTTTAACGCTGTGTGTGTCTCAGTCTCAATCTCTTTTTCCTATTGTTTCTCTTTTATTAAGCATTCGATAATTGTTATTAACTTTTGCAATATTCATTATTACTTGTTCTCTCATTTATTTATTGTATATCCTTTTCTTCTCTTTTTTTGTTGTTTCTTACCCAAGGCAATGAATATACTCGTGGTTTTATTTTCCGTTCTTCTCATATATATATATATATATACAGACTTTTTTTCTCTGTTCTTTCCTTTTCGAGAATGAGCATGATGTTGCCCCCGGGCAGGGCGCTGTGCCCATATAGAAAATCCAGTATTTCAACCTTGAGTCCCGTGCGTTCCCTCCGGCCATACCTTGCAGCGTTCAGGTGTGCTATGGCATTTTTATAAATCATCAAAAGACTTATCGTCCATCTCTAAGACAGCTCCACCTATACATATGCACTACATCTGTACACTACATACATACAAACGTACAGAATTTACCTTTTACGAATTCGAAACAAGATCTCCAAATTACAATTTGTAGTCTACAATAAATGAATACAACTTGTATCAAGTTTCTTTCATACAATCTCTACCTAAATAAAATTAGTCGATCGATATTCGTTATTTCCTCTCTTGAATTCTCATTATATTATTTGGTTTTCATTTTGTTTCGTGTTTTTTTGCATGTTTGTATATATTTTAATGGAAAGCGATTGCACCCTGACTGACCACTTGCTCGGAACGCTTAATCACATCAAAAGCTAATTGCATTGAACGGGCATTTACACTGAATGAGCAAATATTAAATCTTCAATTAATTAAACCTCATCCAGTGGCGGATCAGAGAATGTTGGTAAACCCTTTGATGATGATAATGCCAAGGAACCAATCAAACGGACAAATTAAAAAATAATCTTTCTCATTAGATTCACGATTTATTTCATAATATCAATCATGATCAATTGTATATAAATGTTATTTATAAAGAACAAAATCGTTCGTAATGTCAAGCCTATGCGGACAGGCGGCGGATATATCCGCCCTATTCATTTGTTTGCTTATTTACTTTAATTATGCAATTAATTAAAATTTCTAATTGTAGAATTAAGTGCGAAGTATTGAGTAATTAACTTAATTAACTAACGCATATTAACTACATTACTAATAAATTTCATTATCTAATTATGAATTAAGCAAGAAGTAATTGCTTATGTCTATTCATTTATTTGCTTACAGTTTACTTTAACTGTACAATTAATTAAAACGTCTAATTATTGCATCACTTGGCAAGTATCAAGTAATGACTATATAACTTAATTTAGCAAAAGTATAATAACTAAATTACTTTATGATTCATTAGGCAAGAAGGAATTGAATACGTGCATTCATTTGTTTACTTACATTTTACTTTCAAAATGCACTGAATTAAAATTTCTAATTGTTGAGTTAATTGGTAAGTTTCAAGTAATGAGTCATTATCTTAATTAACTAATGCATATTAACTACATTACTCATAAACTTCGTTACTTGATGATTAATTAAGCAAGAACTAATTGCTTATGTAGTTTGTTCATTTATTTGCTTACACTTTACTTTAACTATACAATTAATTAAAATTTCTAATTATTGCATCACTTGACAAGTATAAAGTAATGAGTATATGACTTAATTTAGTACAGTACAGTACAGTATAATAACTATGTTACTTTACGATTCATTACGCAAGAAGTAATAAAACATGTGTATTCATTTGTTTACTTATATTTTACTTTAACAATGCACTTAATTAAAAATTATAATTGTTGAGTTAATTGGCAAGTTTCCAGTAATGAGTATATAACTTATTCATAAACTTCATTATCTGATGATTAATTAAGTAAAAAGTATTTGCTTATTTCAATTCATTTATTTGCTTACACTTTACTTTATACTGTACAATTAATTAAAACTTCTGATTATTGCATCACTTGGCAAGTATCAAGTAATGACTATATAACTTAATTTAGCAAAAGTATAATAACTATATTAATTTATGATTCATTAGACAAGAAGTAATTGAACACTTGAATTCATTTGTTTGCTTACACTTTACTTTAACTATGCACTTAATTAAGACGGTCAATTGTTGTTCGGACAAGTTAATGAAAGGTGAGGTAGGTGAATGTTCCAATTTGCGCACAGATAAATAACGTTATTACAACTTTATTAGTATTAGAAAGTGCCTCAATAATTCATCGCAATAATCGCGGCAATTGTCACCCAATTTGATGTTCGTGATTTGTAACTATTTGTCCATGTGTATACATTTTGCTGTTGGAAATGAGAGACTATTAAATGTTGAAAGGATTCGAAAAGGATGCGAGAGATAATTGTCGACCTTCGGTTTCGTATCCGAATAGATTATGTAATGCACGTGAGGAATTCCTTAAACGCTTTTCGACTGCATCGATCTTCATAATGCCGATCGCGTTCGACGCGTCAAATTTATAATGTCGTAAGTAATATTGATAGATTATTATTTCCTTGAACATGTTCAAGATTATTATTTAGTTTTTCATTTGACTGATGAGTCAGGTTTTTAAGTGTGGAATCTCAGCTTTTCTGAATGTTTCAATTTAAAACATCAACTTTAAACGTCAATATATATTAGAACGTCAACTTATATTTAAACGTCAGTTTATATTAAAACGTCAACTTACATATAAACGTCAACTTACATTTAAACGTCAATATATAATAGAACGTCAACTTATATTTAAACGTCAATTTATATTAAAACGTCAACATACATATAAACGTCAACTTACATTTAAAAGTCAACTTACATTTAAACGTCAATATTTATTGAAACGTCAATTTATATTTAAACGTCAACTTACATTTAAACGTCAATTTATATTAAAACATCAACTTAATAAAAATATGTTTTTGTTTGACTTTTCTCTATTCAAAATTATACAAAAATGTTTTTCATGTTTTACAATTTTTGGTAATTTTGAAAAGAAATATTTAAAATTTTCTGAATGTTTCAATTCAAAACGTCAACGTCAATTTATATTCAAACGTCAACATACATATAAAAGTCAAATTACATTTAAAAGTCAACTTATATTTAGACCTCAACTTAAATTTAAAAGTCAATACTACTTGAAATAGGAATAATTTAAAAAAAAGTAAGATTTTGTTTGACTTTTCACTTTTCAAAATTATTATTCATATTTTCCAATTTTTGGTAATTTTGAAAAGAAATATTTAAAAATTTTCATTTTTCATGTTGAATTAATAAAAAAAAGTCTGAAAGAGTATAAGAATTTACATAATTTATAATTGAAAATGATATTTTTTTTTAAATCTGAGAAATAGTTAATAAAAGTTTTTCCTACTAACTGAAAATTTTCTTATATTTTAAAACATATTGTGGTTATATTAAGATTTTGTTTGACTCTTCACTTTTCAAAATTATAGGGATTCATATTTTCCAATTTTTGGTAATTTTGAAAAGAAATATTTAAAAATTTTCATTTTTTATTAAAAAAAATGTCTGAAAGAGTATAAGAATTTACATAATTTATAATTAAAATTGAAATTGATATTTTTGTTTTAAATCTGAGAAATAGTTGATAAAAGTTTTTCCTACTAACTGAAAATTTTCTTATATTTTAAAATATATTGTGGTTATATTAAGATTTTGTTTGACTTTTCAAAATTATAGGGATTCATATATTCCAATTTTTGGTAATTTTGAAAAGAAATATTTAAAAATTTTGATATTTTTTTTTAAATCTGAGAAATAGTTGATAAAAGTTTTTCCTACTAACTGAAAATTTACTTATATTTAAAAAAATATTGTGGTAATATTAATTATTTTAAAAAGTAAATGTATAAACATGTGTTTTGGTATTTTTAGGTTTCTTTTTTATTAATATATTAAATCAAATTTGTTCATACATTGTATTGATCCACAGTTTCCTCCAGTTGTCATTCCTGAGTTTACTGAATTCTTTCATCTCTTGTCGATACTAAAACCAATACTTTATTTTTTATTATTATATTATTATTATTATAATCAAAGGAACGACGATGTTTTTCGATGCACAGGAAATATAAATATGATTTGAAATTGATATGATTGAAAAGTTGTTTACATGAATTCATCACTTTTAAAATTGAATTTAGAGGTAGATTTGATTAAATATAATCATACATTTTTATAAGTGAATTAAAACATAAACGCAGAAAATATCAATTATAAATGCAAAATTTAAAAAAGCTTTGATTTCAGAACATAATTTATATGATTTATAAAAGTACACTATTTTTCATTCATAAATAAGGATTGGTTTAGTGTCGATACAAATAATAAATAATTGCGTTGCATAACTTTTTGACAGCTGTCAATTCCTTAATGATGACAGCTGTCATTGTATTGACATTTGTAAATTGGTTGACAGATGTTTGTGAAAAGTATTGATTAAAAAATTAAAAAATTGGTTGTTCATATTTATCTTTTGATATTTGGTAGCTTTATTGCAGGATCAAAAAATCGAAGTATCTTTTGATCTGTAAACACGGAGAAAGCATCGAACCGGTCGAAAATTAAGTGAGCTCGTGACCAATTAATCGGTGAGTGTTTGTGGGCAATGGGTGCGTGTGGAGCGGAATGGTTTGTGAAATTGGTGAATATTTGAATGTGCGAGATGCTATCATTCGGTCTGCACGTGCAGGACCAGCGGGTAGGTAACAGAACAGCGGTGGGGGATTCGACCCGCAGCAGTGATACTACCATAGCATACCGTGTCTTTGCAAGCAAGCCTTGGTATTGTATGTTATGGATATGGTATAGCATTGGTGGTATTGGTATAGGAAGGACAGTGGAGGAGAAGAGTACAACCGGTCGGATCGGGTCGGGACTTCTTGGACCGGCGCCGGAGAGGCGACACCCTCAGGCCCGGACCGACCTACTCGCCCTTTCGACAGCCCAGGGCGACAGCCAGTAATTGACTTTCAAATGTCCGCCGACCCGAGACCGCGAAACCTACGCGCGCGCCATCCATTCCTTCTTTCAACTAATCGCCCAGAGATGAACCCGATATACGTATTACATCCATTTGGTGCCAAAACTGATACCATAAGTACAAAGAGTACCTCCGCAAAACCATAAATCAACCATCATCCCTTCAAATCATTGAAACATTCAGTTTATCAAATCTCAAGAAACACTGTACTTTAAAATTTCCTTACAAATCAAAATATTTTGTGGAACTAATGACTATTTTCCAAGACCGACCCTGTATCCAGAAACCAATCCAATCTAAAAGTATAAACAACCAAAAAATGACTAGAAATTCTATATAATCCAGATTCCTATACTCTTTTTTGAACTGAAATCGTTTTGTAACTAATCTATTTTCAAGCTAGTCAAAATTTGTACAAGTGATTATACTCAATTATGCTTTATATAATCTCTTCTTGATAAAACATTTTTACATATTAATTTATATTTACTTATAATTTCGATTTTCAACTTAGTACAAAGTAAAGATTTTTGTTAATATTTTCAAATTTAGCTAAATCAACATTCTCAACATTCCATTATATTCTAAATATTGAAAAATGATTTTCCTATACTTTTTATATTAGTTAATCTCTTTTTACTTGTGAAGTAATCATTCTTGGGCTAATCTTCAGTCAAAATGCACACCCAAGTATTTCACTTGAGATGATATTAGCAATTAAGTTTTATGAGTCCTTTGGATGATTGAAGTAATAAAATGTTTATGAAACGCTCATCAGATCAAACCAACTGAAGAGATAGTATTTTCAGTTTCAATTAAAATGTAAAGTAGTGACTGAATTGATGAGCATGTTCATATTTATGGTTTTTCTACATGTATGATCTTTCTTCTTTAGTTTTGAAATATCATTTAAAACTGATTTATAGCTAATATTAAAACGAGGGCAGAAAGCAGTAGCCCTTTGCAGCAATTCAATTTAGTTTGATTTTTCTTATGTTATTTTGATAAGTTGCAATAAATATTATTATTATTAAAACGAAATAAAATTTTGTTCTAATAAACAAAACATTACTTTTTAAACTTTACATAAGTATATACAAATCTAACTCAATAAGATTGGAAATTATAACTAATAATTGGTTGTCAATGTTTTGACACATTGCTTCCAACGTGTACTTCATCTATTCAAGTTTAAAACCTATCACTATTAACTATATCAATTAATATTACATTTGAACAGTTGTAAATAGTGAGAAACAAATCAAGTCTGGTTGTTCTCACGAAAGCTTAAAACAGCGTGGGACTAAAGATCAATCAATCATTGAAGCCTTAAAAATAAGTTTCAACACTAAGAACAGATTAACCATTGAATTCTTCTAAAATATTTTTTTATTGTGAAAATACTAGAAATATTTCAATTCGAATGGGCAAATCATTGCCAATTACTTTAGTTGCATAATTTAACAAAGTTTTTCAACCTATGAGTAATTTTTTTAATGAGTCACGAAGTGACAGCTGTCACCTGGTGACTGAACAGTTGTAAACAATTAGAAAGAAATGAAGTCTGGTCGTTCTCAGAAAATCTTAAAAAGCAATCAATCATTGTTGCTTAAAATTAAGTTTTAATGCCAATTGTATTTTTCTAAAATATTTTTTTTGTCAAAAGTCTACCTTGTTATAGACAAATCATTACCAACTACTTGTATTAATGGGGTCTACATGGAAATCCCAACATTCGAAATCTCGACAGTATCAAAATCCCGACAACCATAATCCTAACATTTAAGAAATATGACAAGTAACAGTTGATTTGTAAATTATTAAACGTTACTTACAAGTTGTCATTTATGTATATAGTGTGTACGCACCTTAATATGAATCTAATTAAATTTTATTAAGAAGATGATACTTCTAATGTATTATAATCATGGTATGTTGAAGATCAATAAAATGAATCCGAAGATTCAACAGTTGTCGTTGTGAAGAAGTTCATAAATATATATATGCAAGTGAGATCGTCGTCCGGTTTCTTCCAGTTCTTATATTATTATGTTTATTATTATTCGACTTCTTCTCGGACTTCTTCACCGTGTCGATGCGTGCCGGCGACGTCCGCTGAAGGCACTTTCTCACAGGACAGGACCTCGGTTTCAGTCGCACCAGATCCCATCCGCCCGTAGCGATCGCATTAGACGGATGGATTGGATGCACTTACATAAAACACGGACGAAGAAAGACCGTTACACCACAAGAGGCAGAAGAATAAGATGACTTGACTTGAGTTGGAAAGAAAAACAGCTGAAAATCAAGTGACAAACTGTGTGCACTTTTCGTGGAAATCGCCAGGTTTTTAATTGCCTGACAAATAAACTATGCTCGTTTCCCACGTGAAGCATAACAAAACTCCACACTTCTTATGATTCTCTGAATGATGCTGCTGATTAACGAACGTGTACCCCATATTTTACATTAAACGCACCACAAATCCACTTATACTTACTCAACTTGTCACTCTACTTAATTGCAATTGTTTTTTTCTTTAAAATTATACGTTTTATTACTTAGTCTTACCACTAAAGTCCTATTATATATATGGTAACCATGGTGTTATAATTATTTTTAATACTCCAAACACATGTATCTTGATTTTGTTTTCTTTAAGAAAATTGCAGTTGTTATGATTAAAATAAAGTAAAAAAATAATTGCAAAATATTTGTTTTTACTTCATGAAACTCCTTTTACAACATAATTGATGTTAATTATTATAAATTACTATTTAATGTTAGAAGTTGTTTACATGACAATTTATTAATGAAACTCTCATCTTTTGATTTATGTATCATAACTGTATATTAAATTTAATTAATGAAAAAATATTATTTAAATTAATAAAAATTTATAACTTTAAATTAGAATATATTTGTTCATTTTAAATCTTTCTTTAGATTTTGATTGATGTTAATTATTACAAATTATTATTTAATATTCGAGTATGTTTTTGAAATTAATGTTTAAAGTTTATATAGTCATTAATCATAATTTTATATTGAAACTTTTTGATATAATTCACAGATTTTGATTGATGATGATGATTTGCTTTTAAAATTTATATAAATTAAAACTTTATACAAATTACTTTTTTATAAAGAAAAAGAAATCAACAAAATATAATAAAATTCACAATATTATTTGAATTTTTCAAACTTTTTTAGTACTGTAATTTCGGAATATCACTGAAATCTCAAACGAATATGCTTGATTTTATTAATAGAAATAATTTTATAAAAGAAGTTTTCGAATTAATTTGTAAGTTTTCCATTAATCATTCAATTTTAATAAAATTACTCATTTTATATCTTTTTTTCAAAAACTTTGTAATTATTAAAGTAAAATTAGTTTCTGTTTCTGCTGTAAACAACATATCATTATCTCTATTTTCGCTACACCTTCCCTTGCATTGTATTGTGTGTATCATTGCATAATTTACCTTTGTCGTAACTGTGCTTACTTTGTAGTTTACTCGCATCTAACACGTCTGCTTTACCTATTTGCTCATTCCCTTCAATTCCTATCCAAATACTTTAGTCTTAAGCATCATTAAATGTATACATTTCAATTATATTTACATAATTTAATTACATATAAACCAGAGTTTCTTAACCCATTGAGTCACGTAATTTTATTCATTGGTCGCTAAATGACAGCTGTCATTTTGTGTCAAAGTGAGCAACTGGTGAAATACTCTTAGCAATTAGATCGCAGTACAACTACAATATATGTCGGAAAAAAATATTAATTTGTCGCTAAATGACAGCTGTCATCTTGTGTCAATGCGTGGAACTTGTGAAACAATCTTAACAAATATACGTCGCGTAGAATTATTAATTGGTCGCTAAATGACAGCTGTCACCTTGTATCAATGTATGGAACTTATGGAATACTCATAGCTTAGTGAAATACTCTTAACAAATTTACGTCGCAAAAAATTATTAATTGGTAGCTAAATGACAGCTGTCACCTTGTGTCAATGCGTAGAACTTGTGAAACAATCTTAACAAATATATGTATCGTAAAAAATTATTAATTGGTAGCTAAATGACAGCTGTCATCTTGTGTCAATGCGTGGAAGTTATGAAATATTCATATCTTAGTGAAATACTCTTAACAAATTTACGTCATATACATTTATTAAATGGTAGCTAAATGACATCTGTCATCTTGTGTCAATGCGTGGAACTTGTGCAACACTTTTAACAAATATACGTCGCGTAAAATTATTAATAGATCGCTAAATGACAGCTGTCATTATGTGTCAAAGTGAGCAAATGGTGAAATACTCTTACAATTACATCGCAGTACAACTGCAATAAATAAATATACTAGGTTATGAGGCAACAAAGTTGAGAAGAACTGCTATAAATCATTCAATATGTTTATTTTTTCAAATAGAATCAATCAAATTTTATCATTTTTATATTAATTTTATCTATATAGGATTAAATTTGTCTCTTAATTAAGTTTAAAATGGAATCAATGAAATTCGTCCATGCTCACTAGACCTATAATTCTATTTATATTAGCTATATACAATATTTCTTAATACATTCAAATGAAAATAAATAAAAGTTTTACAAAGTATACCCACTCATAGTGTTAAGTATAGACAGGAAGTATTATATAATGTTGTACGAGATTGTGGTGATATGAAGGATTGGAAGTCTATTGTTTCAGGTCCACGATCACTTACATAAACATCGAACAGATCTATAATTAAGTGCGCCGGATGAACGGAGGTGGCGGCACATACGAAAGACAGATCATTCATCGAGATTAACAACAAATCATAAGAGTTGGAGGAGAGATCCACGAAATAGAGGAGTGAGTGTGTATGCTCAAGAGGAATCGATTTGCTTAAAAAACGTTATCTTGGAGATCTCTTTTGGTGTCTGCAGAGAACAGAGCGCGTGGGCAGCAGATTCGGTGTGGGACGATCTACAAAATATATATGTATACATATACAACACGGTATATGCTGCGTACTAAATACATGACCGTTTTATAATATAATGTATTATTAAATTCGTACACAATGCATATTATATATGTTTATATATATATACATATAGAGTTGCGCAAACGAATCCACATAATAATCTGTATTTGGCATGTGCCTGAAAGGTACAACTGGCCTCGGGCCGTGCGCCGTGTTGTTGATATTTCAACAAATTGGGTCGTGACGTATCCCCGACGCTTTTTGTTTTTCCACTCTACATGTATACCTGTGCATTTATATATATAACATATACGAACATATATATACTTAATATATATATACTTGATGCCTATATACATTAACATCTACCTGGCTGTAGTTAAAACGGATTTTCGACAACGTTTCGCTCTGCTCACTTTTCCCTACTCCTGCACTTGGCAAACAAGAAACTTTCCAACACTCGCCCATACAATATTTAAACCCAACTCCTTTTTTTTTTCTTTTTCATTAACGCTTTTCTACGCTTTGTACAAGGCACATTTTAATTTACTGCAAATTATGCAGTACTTTTCATACAAAAATCGATGGTAAAATAATTTCTTAGTTGAATGGATCAAATGTTCATTGATTTAGAAATATAGTCTACAAAACAAACATTTTATATATAAATACTTAAAAAGGAAACACAACTGATTTTTGACATTGGTTTGAAAATTCTAACTTACAGAAATTACACGTTTGATACAAAATAAATAATTTGATTCAATTTGATTAATAATTTCTTATTTGAAATTTTCTAATGTTTTAAACATACTGAAAAACAGAAACTGATTTTATAATAAAAAGTGAACATTTTTTATTTAAAAAAATATACAAAATCAAACAAAATTCACAAAAATAATTGGTGAGTGGTTTTAAATGTTCATCATTTTTAATAGCTAAAATATACATTGTTTTGTAAATATAGTTTTAAACTAAAAAATATAAATATGAAACATATTTTATATTTCAATCAAATTCTTCACTACTTTTCATCAACATCATTAATAATTTGATATTAAACAATTTAAATTCTTATCTTTTTTTAATGGGTAAACTGTTTATTGTTTTAGAAATATAGTGTTGAGACTAAAAAAGTATAGATATTTTAATTAAATGTCTATAAAAGAACCTGATTTTATATTGCTATCAAATTCTAAATTACAGTATTTTTTCAATACTTTCCATCAAAATTATTGAAAATTTTATATTAATGAATTTACTAGTTAAATGTTCTTCATTTTTAATGGGTAAAACGTTCATTGTTTTTGAAATATAGTTTTGAGACTAAAAAGTACAGATTTTATGTAAGTACTAAAAAAATAACCTGATTTTCAATCAAATTATAAATTACAGAAATTCCATATTTCACATAAGAAACATTTTAATTTATGCAATAATTAATTGATTACAAGTTAAATTCTACATATATTCTTCAATGTTTAAAAAATAATGTACTTAATAATCGATTTTTTTTTTCAATTAATATTTAAATTGTTATGCAATTTAAATTTTGTCAATTCCTTCATTTACACCATTTATTGCACATTTTCAAAATTTTAATCAATGCTGAAATGGAAATGAAACAAAAATTTACGTAATTAAAAGATTCTATAAATTACAGAATAAAAGGTAATTCCGTATTAATTGACGTTAAAAATACTATTTATATAGTTGAATTTTTGTAAAACAACTTTTATGTATCTTTTCTTTTTCTCTTTAATGATTAAATAATTAATATAGTTAAAAATAAAATATTCTTTTCAGTTTATAAAGCAATGAATATAGCAGAAACTTGGATTCAAAAGCTAAAACAATAAACAACAAGATCATTTTTACCAATGTAAATATTTTCTAAATGTTTTTGTAATACATACAAAATGGACATAATTACATTAATTGTTTTGAATTTTGAGTTATTATATATGAAATCTAACTAAATCAATAAATTTTATATAATATTATTCAAATGATCAATTCATATGTATTTTTTATGTAAAAGACTATAGTCATCCTTCTTAAATATCTTCCATTTGTACATTGCGTCGCAGCAAGTAAATGTTTGTACGTTGCAGTTGATAGACCTTAAAACCGTTTAAATCATTTATAATGTAGATGTATAATTATAATAAAGAATTGGTACTTTCATATAATCTTTATATTGTATACAAATATCATTTATTTTGCAATTGGAAACATTAAGTGAGTATAAACCTACATTCAAGTAATACTTCTCACTTCTGTATAGGTTATTTTTTATGTTGTAACGAAAACTGTATATCAAAATACCATGAAATAAGTTTATAATTTAAATCACTATAACTCACTTATTATACGACTTTACCAAAAAGTACAAAACATTTTTTTTTTCATTGAAAATATTACAGAAATTTAAAGAAATCCAAAGAAATTTTTTATTTCTTTTCAACCACGTTCAGGTAAATAACGAAAAACTATATTAAATCACGTATAATTAGAAGCGTTTTAGATGTTCAATCATTAAATATATATAATTTAGTAATGCGCACGTTACATTAAAGCGAAATGAAACAGATGGATGAGACGCATCACCTTGAAACAGTTAACATTTAAACTTGAATGGATCTAATAGGACATGATCTTTACTATAATTTATGTTCAAGTAGGAATCTCTTTCTCTTGAAAGATTATCTTCTCGATCAAGTCATTTCAAATTAAGTCACCGTAAATTAACGTGCGCACACTTTTTCACATCATATTTCCACGAAATTCCATTTCGTTTCATTTAAAAACGCACAGTAATCGTAAATTTATTACTTCATTAAAGAATTAATTAGTGTTTAGTGTTTTGGCGTTATTCATTATGCAAAGATTAATTGTTTAACTGCTGCTACTTAAATTTCGCGGAAGAAGAAGGAAGAAAGTACGGAAATCTTAGATATGCCTCGTAAATCTCATTTTAATGGTATACAAACGCAATTTCATGTCACCATATGATGTCTAAATTTAATTTCACATTTTATAAAACCGCATTCAAACAATTTGTAGTTTCTCTTTAATCATAATTAATATCAAGTGTTTGTTAAGTTGGTAACAAATATTATGAATATAAGGGAAATCAATGTTACTATAAAACTTAGTAGAAATTTACCTATTTTATTAACTACCTTTTAATTATAATTTATATCAGTAGATAATACTTGTCAAATATATAATACATTAAAATTACTAGTATTATGTTGGTAGTAAAACAAAATGTTTGGGTGTCCCAAAAAAAAATAACATTTTAAATTTGCCGCCATTTTGTTCATGATATAACCATAGTAGACATTTTTATGTACTATCATTAATAAATATTGAGGTTAAGTTATGGAAAGTGCACTATGGAAGAACGCGAAGAAATTGTGAAAAAAACAAAATGGTGAAAATTTTACGAAAACTGTTCGCAGATTAATTTTGAAACATTGCCGAAATGTCTCAAAACTTATGTTATGAAAAATTGTGTTGCATCACACATAATCTGCATGTCTCTACTTTCTAATAAAACAAAAATATTATCAATTATCAAATCAAAAATGTGTTTTATTAAAAAAATAAATTATCAGTTCATTTTGGGACACCCTTTATTTAATTACTGTAGCTGTTTAAAATTAACGTTTATGAACACGTTATGTAACTTGAAGGAAAAGACTAGATAATTTATATAAAAGAAGACTTTGCTTTGAAGCGCTTGTTCCTTAGAGTATTCTTGTTAGAAAACATTAACTTAACATGTAAATTCCGTATAGTGCAGAGGTCTTCTCTACATTAAACATTCCATTTAAAATCACTCCATTTTAATAAGGCTTTTAGGAGTTGCTTTCCTCGGCAGAGTTAATAAGAAGATTAAATAAATAAACAAGTCAGTCTTATGAAATTAGCCTTTGTGTGGGTAGTGCGTTTGTTGGCTTCAGCTTGTTTTAGCCACCAGCGAAACGGACGTAGCTTTAACATATTTTTTACCATCTAAATGCATAACATTATGGCGCAGGATGCTCTCTTCTTTCCACCTTCCTTCTCCCGCTTTGAGGAAGCACGATCCGAGAAAAAGTAAAAACAAATTTGAAATTGGCGCTGTTTTCCGAGCTGAATGGAAATTTACTTCCTGCAGCAACAGCAGTCGAACCAATATTTTGCTAAAGTTGGAAGCCGTTCGGACACGCCACATCTCAGAATGATAGTAATTTGCACGTTAAACACGACTAAAGCGAGTGCAATTTATGGAATGCGCTTAATTACGAGTCGACCCCTCGAGTTGTGCTCGCTGCACAGAATGATGACTGCTCACACAACGGCGTTAGTGTTGTTTAGTTGGAGATGAAGATGAACGAAAAGAAAAATGCGATGTGCCAAGATTGTGGAATCGCAATAAGCAAACATCGTTCGTGCAATTTATGCAAATTTAAATGGTATAATTGCTATAATAAAAAGCGTTACGTAGCAAAAGATGGAATCATTACGGATCGCAGCAATAAATTCGATGTGGTTGCTTCATACGAGTATTTTGCTGCACACATAGAAATGACATAATGAGATTTGTGTCACTTGCATCTTGTTGGTTATTCCACATCTTCGTGCAATTGATGCAATTCACGTTTCGCGGTGAAGTATTTTCATAAAGACAGCTAAATAAATCCATTCGCAATCAACGATATAAATATTTATTTTCATTACGTAAAGATACAACTCTTATTTTCTTATAAATTGAGATGTTCAGTGTTGCAAAAGCTTTGCTTCAATCTAGTGCAATTGTTGGTAAACCCACATAAATGTACATACATCAACTATAAAACTTTAATTATTACTTCATTATTGACGTTAAATAATTATTGAAGTCACATATATCTTGTTACAAATTATCAGTTTTTGTGCGGTTCTTTTTTATGCGGTATATGAAATCCAACCAATTTCAACTGGGTTGGCACCATTGTAATGTTTTCTATCAGTGTGCATATGTACAGCCTGCTCAAACGATTCTGTTAGTCGATTTTGAACGAATTCATCACAAGAAAGTGCGCGTTTTGGATTAACACGAGTAGCAGTGAATTATGTAATATTATACAAAGTTATTTTTATGAAAATTTCGAATTTTTTTTTTGTGCGATTTCTTTTATGCGGTCCCTATCTACCTCTCAAAAATAGTATTAAATTGTCTTTCTACATCATGTAAATGATTCGTGATATTAACCTTTTTTAGTAAAAATCGACTATAAAACTTTAATTATTACTTCATTCTTGATTTTAAACATGTATTGGAAATTAAAATTATTTGTACAATCTCTTATTTATTAAAATAATTGATTGGTGATATTAACCAATTACATACATACATTATTTCTCAATTATTTATAACAAATTTAATAATTTTCTATGATTTTAGTATCCTTTTAATTATAAACAAAATTTATTGTATAATAAAGTTTTCTGAATTTAATTCTTATATGACTTATCGATTTTTATAATACATTTAATTAACCTTTATAAAAATATATTTATTTGTTTTAACTCTAATTGTAGATCGATTTATGATCATCACTATAACAATAAATTTTTATAAATTTATTTAGTTCAAACTGAAAGAAAAAGTTTTGTTTATTAATGTATTCAAATTTAAATTCGAAATATATTTTTCTTTTGTCATATTAATATTCAAATTAATGATTTATGATCTAGTTATAAAAACAAGAGACATGTCGTTGATTTATTAAAGTCAAGTTCAACAAAATCATGAAAAATATTACTATTTTCAAAACGATTAATATCTGTTAAATCTCTATTAAATGACCTACTTTTATTGTATATGTAATATATGAATCCACTCTGATAGACTACTAATTTATTCAGTAGAAATTACCAAGTGAGAATTAATAACAAAAAAAATATCATGTGCTCTTTATATCAATAATTAGATGTAATTAGTTTGCTGTTAATTCATACTTAAGTTAATTATTCATTAATCCATTATAATTAATCTATTTTCTTTTAAATTTATAATGTAATAATATATTATTAACATGAATCAAAATAATTTAATAAAAATTCATTTAGCAAAATAAGCTCAGAACTAGTTTTGATCATTCAGTTTTCATTAACGTTAGTTCTTTCAATATTATTATTGTTCTACGCTTTTAATATACAATATTTACAAAGCTAAACTCATTTATAGTATTTTAATCATATCTGTTCAATTTTTATTTCATTAAACAATTTTTTAAACATTTCATGGAACTTATAAACAAAACATTTAGTTTCTAGTTCTGATTAAACTGCAACATTTTTCATCTATATCCCAAATCACTATGTAACATGAAACATATTTTAAAACTTGTGAACTAAAAGATCAGAAATAAAATTGACATCATTAAAGTGTGAAGATTAGAAATCCTAAACCTTTTTTTTTAGATTAATTATTAAAACTACTTTAATAATTCATAACCATATTACAAGCACACATCTATATATTTGTTTGTTTTTATATGTTTGTTATTAATTATTCTTTTGTTACGAAGATTTAACATCCCTTGTTTTTCTACCTTTATACATAAATGGAAAGACAAAAATATGAGAATTATTTCGCCGATAAGTTTACGTTTAAGACAAAAATAAATTATAACAACAAATTACATACATGGATCTGGTAAAAACACAAGATGAAAAGCACTGATCTAGAGTAAGTATAGACTGAATAACGGTTACAAAATTTGCTAATAATTGTCTGAGAATAAGGCGAGTAATGTTTTTGACAGTTTGAAAAGGTCGTGAATGACGTTTCAATAAAATCAGAGCTAAGTGGATTACGTAATCGTCCGTCCTTTTCTTTTTTGTTTTTTGTTTTATTTCGTCTGTTCATTTCTTTTGCTTTTTTGCGAGGTGGCGAACGTAATTCGATTACGTGTAATTGCGGTGCGCGGCTTTCAAAGTTTTTGACGTGCCCGTTAAACGGATTGGCCTTTCCTTTTGTTTTACCATACATATATATTTAATTTTATTCTCCGCTCCTTCCATCTCGTTGCAAAATAATAAATATCACGCTAAAAAACAAACTTCTATATTTACTTATCAATTGACTAAATTCACAGTTGTAATTGAACAATAATCATACCAACTTAAAAATAAATGATGTAAGCTTATTAGGTTAGTGATTTTTTTTTTATAATTATTATAATTATTTTTGATTGTCCTTATTAATTAATAAAATATACGATTTTAATAACTTTCTTTTACTCAGATTTGTTCTCAATTAATAAATTCATTCAAAAATCATTGATTTAAGAAACAATGAGTAAATTTGAAGATAATTAACAGATAATAAGATGAACTTTCATATTTGATATTTATCACAGCTGTCTATTTGTGAATAGGTGATCATTTTTCTTTATCCATTTTAAGAGTAAATCTTGATAACTGTAGGACAAAAATAAGATAGAAGTATTTGAAATCTTTAAATTAGTGCATTGACTTATCCCTTTCAAGCCTATAAGGACAATATGTCCCAGTAAAAGTGTGTCTATTAGGACAATATTTACCAGTAAAAGTTTGTCTATTAGGAAAATATGTCGCAAAAAAGTGTGTCTATTAGGACAATATGTCTCAGTAAAAGTGTGTCTATTAGGACAATATGTCCCAGTAAAAGTGTGTCTATTAGGACAATATGTCGCAGAAAAGTGTGTCTATTAGGACAATATGTCCTAGTAAAAGTGTATCTATTAGGTCAATATGTCCCAGTAAGTGTGTCTATTAGGACAATATATCGCAGAAAAGTGTGTCTATTAGCACAATATGTCCAAGTAAAAGTGTGTCTATTAGAACAATATGTCGCACTAAAAGTGTGTCTATTAAGACAATATGTCCCAGTAAAAGTGTGTCTATTAGGACAATATTTACCAGTAAAAGTTTGTCTATTACGACAATATGTCCCAGTAAAAGTGTGTCTATTAGGATAATATGTCGCAGAAAAGTGTGTCTATTAGGAAAATATGTCGCAGTAAAAGTGTGTCTATTAGGACAATATGTTGCAGAAAAGTGTGTCTATTAGGACAATATGTCACAGAAAAGTGTGTCTATTAGGACACTATGTCACAGAAAAGTGTGTCTATTAGGACACTATGTTCCAGTAAAAGTGTGTCTATTAGGACAATATGACGCAGTAAAAGTGTGTCTATTGGCACAATATGTCGCAGAAAAGTGTGTCTATTACGACAATATATCTCAGTAAAAGTGTGTCTATTAGGACAATATGTCGTAGTAAAAGTGTGTCTAATAGGACAATATGTCCTAGTAAAAGTGTGTCTATTAGGAAAACATGTCCCAGTAAAAGTCTGTCTATTAGGATAATATGTCCCAGAAAAGTGTGTCTGTTGGGACAATATGTCCCAGACACCAAGTCCGTTGGGACATAATGTCCCGATATTAAATCTCACACAATAAATACAAAATACCTTTCTGTTTTTATAATTTTGGACACATGTATTAAGTCCCCAAATCTTTATTTTTAATAATTTCTAATGTTTTTCAACTACTAGAAAACTAGTAGAAAAGTTTCGGTGGCAATCGAAATCCTGATAACAATAATCCTCTGCTTACGAAATAAATTATTGTTATAACGGGGTTTATTAATTGTTATTATTTATTAATAATAATAATAAATTAGTTTAATTTAGAATATTTCTTAATTTAAAAGTTTATTATGAATAAGTCTATATCAAATAATAAAAAAGATACTTTCTAGATTTCATTCTCAGGATTTCGATTGTCGGGAATTTGATTATCGATAATTTGTTTGTCGGGATTTCTGTTGCTGGGATTTCAATAATGGAGACTCAAAAATGTTATACTCTCATAGAAATGCTAAGTTTGTAAACTAAAAATATTTTCATTGGATAATTGTTAACATTGGATTGGCTTTTGATTTTGTTTTTCCATATAATTATTTGTATATAGTTGTATTCTTCGCTCAACTCTTCCAACTCTTTACAAAATAATAATGATAAATATTTCGGCAATCGTGCAACAATGTTTCTTTGCGCTCGTAATCACCGTTCTCAGAGGTTAATCTGTAATTCTTAGGTTTCGTTCGGTCCATCCGCAAAACCTCTTCGGGCTTCACTATTGGCTTATAGATATATACATACACCTATATATATTTGTATGTGTATATATAATATGTATGTGTGTGTAGAGAGAGGAGTATATATGTTGTATGTATACACGGAGATTCCTTTTTCTGCTGGGAACATTTTCAGATTTACAGCCCGGGGCTGATTGCCGGTCACGATGATGGACGGTCGATCACGAGAGGCCCGACCGTCGTGGTCTCTTTGGTGTCATAGATGCACCTCGGGCTCTCCATTGACGTGATAAAAGTCGATTTTACGTCTATCCGCCCTCCGGCCAATTGTTTATCATATCAAAAAATATTCTCCGGCAAACCCGATCCAAATTAATATATATACAGAGAGAGAGAGAGAAGAGGAGTTGGCGAGGGAGGAACGAAAAAAAAAGGAAGGATGAAGACGAAATCCATCCACCCACCCACGCACATAAAGATCAAAGTGTGAGAAAATAATCGTAAAACGAAACAGCCTGGGCGTCACACAATTCCTCGCCGTTTTTCTTTAGTTCAATACCGAACGTTTTATACAATCATTGTTTTATTGTTATTAATTATTAGTTTGTTTTTTTCAATTTATTTAGTGACAATGACTAAATTTGAAAAATATTTTTCATTGATAATAATTTCTTTACATTTATTTCTTTCTTCATTTAATTTACAATTTATTTAATAAGAAAAATAAGTAAATTCTGCAACTATTTATCATTATTAATTATTTGTTCTTAATTTGTTGCTTTCGAAATTTATTTATTTCTCATTGCTATAATTGCTTTTTTATATACATGTTTAATCATAAAAATACTTTAAATCAAATTTAATCATATGTGATTAAAATCAACTATACTATATAGTCAAAACATTGGTCTTAATAGTAGTTTTTCTTGAGTTTTTCTCCGATAATACGAAAGTTAAGCAACGTGAATAGGCGATCATTGTTCGTTATCAATTTAAAAGTAAACAAAATGTTTAATTAAAATTTATTGGAAAAACATAAAATGTTTTTTAAAACTTTATAGTTTTAAGTTTTGAATACCAAAAAAAATGTTAATTCTGAATACAAAAAAAAAATTGAAGAGTTCTATCAAAATTGGGAAGTTTCACAAAATATCTGAAATCTTTTCAGATAAATTCAAAACTGCAAAAATGTAATTCAGTCTCTGACGAGATCGTTTTTATAATGATTTATAGTGAAAAGTACGGTGGCTCCCGCGTTTCGCATCGTAAAATATCGGCAATAAGGCTAAGAACAAAACGGAATTTTAATTGAAACACAGAATCCTGCCGGGAATTTTATTGCGAGCCGTAATAAAAATGCATTCGATTACCGGTATACAAGATGCGAGCGTTATCAATCCTGCTTCGTTATTAGCACTAAAGCGTGATCGTTAATAAATACGTGAAAATCATTTCGACGAAAGGAATGACCGGCGACTTCCAGGCAACATATCCTCATAGCTCTTAACATCATGTTATTGACATATGCAATCAACGATAAAATATAAATTACTTCCGGTATAATAACCATATTAACCATAACTTGGCTCAAAGAGCAACTGTCCGCAATAGAGATACACAAATAAAATATAGTATGAAACAAAACATGTAACAAAAAAAAACAAGAAAAATTAATTAAAATTGAATTGTGTATTTTACTTTTAAAGGTCAAAAAAAAATTATAAATATCTAGTGAGATCCTTGTTTATATTTATTTTTAGCCGAGATGAAATGAGTTTTGACTTTATACATTTTCACGTTTCTGCACAAAGTATATCCTTGCTATGTTGTGAAAATATATAAAGTCAAAATACATTTTCACAACATAGGAATGCAGAAACATGAAAATGAATAGTCAAAACTCAGTTTATCTCGGTATCTATTCATGATAATTAATATTAAACAATCTCAGCTTTAAAAAAATTAACTTGTTTAGTTAAACCTAACCAAAATATATAGTTTTTTTTTTATATAAAAGAAGACTGTTTAGTTTATTTAACTTTTTCAATAATATTCGTAGTTTTCCAATGTAATTGTTTTATTAAAAAAATTAAAGGATTTCATATTTTCTTTAACTTTTTATTGTAATATTCTATTATAATTTTTATTCAATATTTTAAGAAGATTATTTGCATATAACTTATTCTTCGCATTCAATAAATTGCAAATAAAATGATTACGACAAAAAAAAACTTTATTTTTAAGTTGGTATAATTCCGGTTCAATTACAACTGTCAATTTAGTTTCACTGTGGTTAAATAAGTGAAATAAATGACAAGCAAATACAAGTTCAAATATATTATATTGTCATGTTTATAGTAATTGACACATACTTGTCGTGTATCGAGTTCTATCAATTATAAGTAATACTCTGTGATTAGAAGGAAATAGTGAATATTATTTTATTAAACTTATAATCCATTTGGATTTTATTAAATTTACATGTATTATTTGTTTAATCAATTAAATTAATTCACTTCAATTAAAGTTTAGGTAAAAATTGTTTAATTACAAGAAAACAATTTGGTTTTGATTTGGTTACAAGAACCATTTATAAGATTCTATCCGTTAACAAAAGAGATTTACAGATGCCGGACAGAATGCTAATTTTTATCACAACGCAGAGATACGCAGAAACTGTTAAAAAATCGCCTAAATTACTCTCTAATCCTATTTACACTCTTTTAGTGAACCAATAAGAAATGTCTGAACGTTTAAAGCAGCTGTGTTTCTCAAACATTGTGTGTTTTCGAACCACATAAATCAATTTTTCGATAATATTAATAATTAAAAAAAACGTTTAAAAATTATGAATAGTAAATTCAAACTATTAATAATTATTTTTTTATATTTTTCGTGTTTCTGCTACTATCAGGTCAATTTGACTTTTGCCGGTGGCAATCGCAAGCCCGACAACGGAAATCCCGTTTATCGAAATCTCGATGTTCGAAATCCCGACTATATTGAAATCCCGACTATGTCAAAATCCCGACTTCCATAATCCCAACAATCAAAATCCCGACAATATCGAATTTCCCACAGTGTCTTTTGTTATTATAAATTTCTACAATAACATTTTTATGGTAGTCGGAATTTCGATATAGTCGGGATTTTAATACAGCCGGGATTTCGAACGTCGGGATTTCGATACACTCGGTATTTCGAACGTCGGGATTTCAATAGACGGTCTTTCGGTTTAAATTTAAATTTCGTGGTCAACTTTGCAGTTACTGTATTATCGCATAACATCATTGTCAATAAGTACGTTATTCTTTCAAAATGATAGAAACGTGTTGCATAATTTGCCATAAACCTGTTTAAACAGATAATGTATTTGAATTTGAACTTATCAAATTTTGTTTCTGATATGTTTATGTAGATTCGTCAATAAGTGATATAAGTTTAAAGATTTGCAATTATTTATTTTGTCTTATTTTAAGGATGAAGTTTTGTGACTTGTAAACCTTAAATGTTTTAAGGTAAAGTTTTAATTATGTAGCCGCTCAATTGGACCTGATACTAATGTGAAGGTACCTAAATCAACATAGTAACAGTTACGTAATGCTAATATTATCGTATTCTTTAATTATTACAGCACAGACTAACAATAGTTTTATATAAAAGTTTAAAAAATAAAAAAATGTATATTAAAGGCATGATTTCACCATAAATAATTAAAATTTGAATTTAATATATAATTTAACTTACTCAATCAACTCGTCTCAAATTTAATTATTATGAGAAAAATGGTTTCAGTTTTAGAAAATATTTTAGGTTTTTGAACAAATTAACGAAATATAAAAATAATATTATATTTGTAATTATAATTTGATTTTCCTAGATTTTGGAAATAATGTTCATCAAAGTTAGCAAATGTAATAACAACAGACTTGTACAAACAGTGCAATAAAATTTGGTAATTAGCGAATGGCAAATAGGGCAACAATTTTGAAACAATCCGAAGACCAAACTATGCTTTATTTACCTATGAAAAGCGTTGGAAACGTTGAAAATACACAAAACGGAAATAAATGCGGCAGTATCCAATTTCGGTCAGTTGATGGGGACCCCCCATACTTCATCCCATCGTGATATTTGTCTAAGCTAATTGAAAACCTAAATTAGACATCTTGCGCCGTTTCTAAAGTGCTAATATTGGTTTTACCGAAATGACTGAATTCATAATATAACAATTAACTCCTTTGTTTTTCGCTCTACAAGAATAAATTTAACACACAAAAAAAAAATGAATAATAACAAGTTGGAACGTAATGATAGATGATCGTTGCTATGGTTAATGGTTAAAAAATGAGTATAAATTATGTGATTACACTTAACTGTTAATGTGTTAAGTGAGTTTTAGCATGGAGTGTGATCATATAAGATAACGAGTTATTTTACGGTTGGCTCGTGTCCATTGCAATATAGCAGAACTCTAACGACTTCTTTGCTAATTCAACTTTGTTACTTTTTTCGTATCTTACTAATAACTTAACAACAAGATTTACATTTGAGTTACACATGTTTGATCATATTTTTTTTCCTATAATTTTTTCAAAAAAATGACAAACCTTAGACAAAATTTGATTTTTTCATTACTTTAAATTACTAAAAATATCACAATCAGAATCACACTTGATATGTTTTTTAGTAACTTACCAACAAGATTTACATTTGAATTACATATGTTTGATCATATATTTTTTTCCTAAATTTTCTTAAAAAAAACAAACCCTCACAACAATCCCCAAACAATCACAATCAGAATCATATTAGAATTACACATATTTAATCAAAAATGTCATAAAGAAAATATTAACTTTTCTGAAAAAGTTATAAATTTTTACATTTATTAATTAATTAAAAACTTTAATTAAAATTAGCTAAGTATAATTTTAACTTTCTTTTATTTATAAATAATAATATGATATTCATATGTGTCTTATACAATGAGTACACTAATAACTCGCAAAGTGCGGCTTCGATCAGTCCGGATTTATTACAGTTCGGATTGGAAACTAAATATTAATTAAGCAAAATGAAAATAATTTTTTTAAAAATTAGTACACCAAATTATTTGATTTTTACCTTTTATACAATCAAGTCTCCTTTTGTGCGGTATATTCTTTAATTTCTCGATTAGTGCGGTTTCAAACAGTCGGAACCGTACTATGCGAGTACTATTAAGAAAATATAAACAATATATTCCGAAAAAATCAAATTTATTGTTATTGAATTTCATCTTTTATTAACATACATAAATGAATAACATTATAAAGTGAATGAGAATAAAAATATATCAAAAACTCTTTCAATATTTCATTTGTTATAAATAATAAATGTAATCGATAATATTGATGAACCAGAAATACTACTTGTTATCTCTGCTTATAAACACATTGAAGATTGTACTTTTACTTTAGACTTTATACTTGTATTTAATTAATATGTAGATAATATGTAAATGTTTACAGAAGCGTTGATGACGGGTTATATCTATCCATCAGCACGATGACAACGGTCATTGCGCTGTTAACACCATTTACTGAACGTCCTTATGAATAGACTGTAAATATTCATTAAATAAATAAAATAAAATAAAATGAAGATTTATAAAATGCAGATTTCTATCAAAAGCATCAGATATTTATAACTAAGATTAAATGAAAGGTATAATCACTATATTTAAGAGAATATTCATGAAAAAAAGGTAATTAATAATTTTTATGAAGAGAAGAGATTCTTAGTGAAAATATTTAAAAAATGGATTGAAAGATATTGCAAATTTATTTATATGTTTATATTTAAGCAAAAGTTAACCAACATTTTATAAAATTTGTTTTTAGAAGAATGTTCAAATGTTTAATTACATTTATTTTTAAAAAATGTTCAAATTGAAACTTTTAACATTTGAAACATTGATTGGAACATATTAAAAATTTTGATAAAATCATGGAAATCGTCGAAGCATGCGAAACAGGAACTGAAGATTAGCCAGAAAACCGTTTGGAACCTTTTGGAGCGAATTGATGTGTGCGATTCTTTGCTGAAACGTAACTAAATCGACCCATTTTTGAAGCGGATGGTGACAGGTTATGAAAAATGGGTCACATACGAGAATAATAGATGAAAAAGATCGTGATCCAATAGCGGTGAGCCGGCCAAAATAATCGCCAAGCCCGGATTAACGACCAAGAAGGTTTTGCTATGAGTTTTGTGGGATTGGAAGACAATTCCTCCACTATGAGCTGCTCCCATCAGACCAACCACTCAACTCGGACCTATACTGTCAACAATTGACCAGATTGAAGCAGACGCTCGACGAGAAGCGTCCAGAATTGGCCAATAGGAAGGGTGTTGTGTTCCATCAAGACATCGCCAGGCCGTACACATCTTTAAAGACGCTGGCACCAATTCAAGCATTTACAAAATTTCTTGATGGTAAAAAGCTGGCCTCAAGAGAGGCTTGTTGATCTGGTCAAGTTTTTTTACCAATAGAGACGAGGATTTCTTCGATAGCAAAATTATGAAATTCCCTTCAAAATGGACAAAAGTTATCGAACAAAACGGCGCATATTTGATCTAAATACGAAAATGCTAACTTTCATCGTCGAAATAAAGATAAAAAATGGCTCAGAACTTTTACTTCACCCAATATATGTAGAATTGAATATTTTTTTATTCAAAATATTTTGACAAATATAAGGAAAATATTGAAATCAAAATTTTTAAAAATGTTACTTTAATATTCTATTGCGTTATGTTATTGAATTAAGATTAAATTATAAATTGGATAAATGGATTTTTATTTTTAATGAGATTCGAACCTTTCACCTTTTTTATCAGATTTTATGATGCAGACGATCATATAAAAATGAAAATATTTAGTATTTTTTTAATGTCCATGATGGCAGCAATATCTCTAAATAAATTAATTGACAGGCATTATATATACTTCAAAAATCATGTCAATCAATTATTTTGTTAGATTGATGTGAAAAAATAGAAAATAATTCATTATAAATAATAATAGTTATAAAACACTTACGAATTTACATTATCCAATCAAAGTTTGTTGATTAATTAGTCCATTAGTTTATTGACACTTACTGATTCTCAATTCCAATTAAAAAAAATGTTTGAAAAAATATTTTATATTTTTGAAAATCATATAAAAAAAGGCGTGAAAATTATAAAAATACAAACAAATAAATATAATCAATAAAATTACAAAAACTAATAATACATTAAAAAATTATGTCGTTAATTGACAGCAAATTTTAACCTTCAAAAATAATAATCATGTCAATCAATTTGTTTTTTTTTAATTTATGTGATTGAAAAGTTAATTAATTGTAATTAATAGTAAAATAACACTTACGAATTTAAATTATTCAATCAAAGTTTGCTCTTTGATAAGATTAGTCCATTAGTTTATTGACACTTACTGATTCTCACATTCAATTGAAAAGAAATGGTTGAAAACAATGCTTTCTATTGCTACCAACAATTAAATGAAAAATTACTAAATATTCTATATTTTTGGAAAACTATTTCGTTGCAAAAATTATAAAAAAAAATAAAATTATTAAAACTAATAATGTATTAAGAAATGATATCGTTAATTCAATAATATTATGCAAACAAACAAAATCTTAAATAGTCGAAATTAAATATGTTAAATTGAAATACCAACAAAAAAAATATAATACACGAGGAAGTTAAAAGATAGCTCACGAAGATGCCGAAGCTCGAAGCACTTTATATATGTATCTATATATATATATATGTATTACGAAAATTACGGCTGAAAATTATTTAATCGAATTTGATTTGTGATCGAGAAATAAATTTAAATAAATTTTAATACTACCGAGGGCGGCAATTTCTTCGGTCCGGACCGCCATTAAGCAAATTATTGTTTATGGATGTGTACGTATATTCGACGTGAACGTGTGTTCACGTACACCTCGGACTACTTATTTGTGAAATTGTACAAACCCAAAGAGAGAGAGAAAGAGAGAAGTTTTAAAGATACCGAAAGGAAAATTATCGTCCACAACCAACTAAACACTGTTATTGTCTTACTCGGATTGAGTGTCTCGATTTCAATTCGGATAAGCGACAAAATAATATATATAAATCATCAAGAAGAAGGGATTTGTGTGTGTTAATGGTTGAAGCAGATCTTAAGATATTTTAATTTATGAAATTGCATAATTTGCAGTAACAATGAACGTCTGTATTTATTATATATATATAGATGTAGATACAAAAGCAGAGAGTTGAGACGATTGTGTTTTGTATCGAGATTTAATGGTATTCCGGTTTGGTATCTTGCTCTTGTTTGTTACACTCGCGATGTAAGAGGACTACCTGTGTTGAGAAAAGGATTGCTGACAGGAACAAATAACATTTATAATTTCATTCGAGTGGCAATGGCTCTTGTCCAAACAAAGGATCGCATTTTAATGGAACATCTGCGCATTCCGGGTTTATCAACGCTCATGATTGCTTCATTAACAAGTAATGATGAATGACCTCAACATCATAACTTCACCGAAATCTCAGTTGATGTCTAAAAAAAAATCACAATTCTTTGCATTGAAATAATGAGTCTATATCATAATCCCGACAGTGTTATTTGATATAGAAGTAAAATTAATGAATTTAAAAAATGAGCGTTATTACTTACTACGTGAATAAAAAAAGAACATCGATATTCTATTGTTTAGAGTAAAATTTGTGTTAAATTAAAACTATCTTGTTAATTACTCCTTACACTCATCAAGATTAGCAAAACTGAATATTTGTGAATACAATCTAAGTTGAAAGCGTTCCTCGCATTGAAGTGAAAGGATTGTGAAAATACGTTAAAATGTTCAAGATGTTGAAAATTTGTTAGATTAACAAGTATTAAAAAAATCAAGTAAATAAGTATTCTGCTAAGAATAATAAAATAACAAAAGTTGGTTAAATTTATATATGGAATTTTCAAAATTAAATGTAAATGTTGTCAATTAGTAATTGGGCTTTAATTAACTATAATGTAATTTTAAATAAGGTAATGAAATAGAACTTCTATGAAAATTATGTTTTTTTTTAATTAAAAAAAAAAGTAAAATTAATGTTTTTATAGAGATTTAAGGCATTTCACAAAACATCACAAAACGAGAGTTAAAAACTCAAAGAATCATGAGTTATTTACATTTTTCAATGTAATTTGAATAAACAGGAGTTTTGATAGTAATTAGGGTTTTCAAATTTACCGCGATTTTTTATTTACCGGTAAATATCTTTAATAAAAACCGGTAAGTTTTTTTTTAATTGAAAATATAGTGTGCCATTACGAAACAAATTTCCATTCATCGGAATTTAGTTATAATTAGTAAAACATCTTCACGTTGAAAATAATTTTCAATTTCCTAGTAAGAATTACCGTAAATTTACTGGTAATTTCGGTTATTAATACATTTAAATGATGTACAATTAATTTAAAACATAATTGTGTCGTTTAATTTATATACTTTACTAATTAATTCAATCATTCAATACTAAAATATATGACTTGAAAGGTTGTTGTACGAATTTGAAAAAAAAAGTCCTACGAAATTCATATACTTAGTACATATTTAGCTTCAGCAAAATTTACTCAAATTATGTGTTAATAATAACGTTGATCAATTGTGGTCGTCGGGATAAGGCAAATTCTAAACTCACAAAGGAACTATTTCTGCGTTGCGTAAGATCAAGTTTGTTCTCGTTGTTAATAATCCTTTTATAAGTTTCATAAATGCTACAAAAAGGCAAAATTACTAGATATCTTTGTTAATAATAACGTTTATCGATTTTTGTTGGAAATCCGGGGTAACTATTTGTGCGTTGTGTAAAATTGAATTTGTTCTCTTTTTTAATACTCATTTTATTAAGTTCACAAATGCTACGAAATAAAAGGAAAATTGTGCTAGAAGTACTAGAAATATTTGTTAATAATAACGTTTATTTTGGTTGTAACCCCGGATTTACAAGAAGCAAATTCTAATCATCAAAGAACTATTTGTGCGTTGTGTAAAATTTGTTTTCGTTTTTAATATTAATTTTATTAGGTTCACAAATGTTACAAAAATATAGGCAAACTTGTATTAAAAGTACTAGAAATTACTAGAAATATAAATTAATAATAACGTTTATCAATTTTTATCGTAATGTAAGAGGCAAAGTCTAATCATCAAAGAACTGTTTGTAAAAGGTTATGAAAAGTTGAGTTTGCTCTCGTTTTTAATACTTCTTTTATTAGGTTCACAAATGTTACAAAATATAGACAACATTGTGTTAAAAGTACCAGAAATTACTAGAAATATATGTTAATAATAACGTTAATCAATTTTTATCGTAAATTCGATGTAAGAGGCAAAGTCTAATCATCAAAGAACTGTTTGTAAAAGGTTATGAAAAGTTGAGTTTGCTCTCGTTTTTAATACTTCTTTTATTAGGTTCACAAATGTTACAAAATATAGACAACATTGTGTTAAAAGTACCAGAAATTACTAGAAATATATGTTAATAATAACGTTTATCAATTTTTATCGTAAATTCGATGTAAGAGGCAAAGTCTAATCATCAAAGAACTGTTTGTAAAAGTAGGTTCACAAATGTTACAAAATTAGACAACATTGTGTTACAAGTACTATAAATTTCTAGAAATATATGTAAATAATAACGTTGATCAATTTTGATAGTAAATCCTGGGTAAGGCAAACTCTAATCAAGGAACTGTTGCATAAGATCGAGTTTGTTTGTTCTCGTTGTTAATACTCCTTGTATTTTGTTTTGTTTTTTCGAAAAGAAAAAGTGGAACGATTTAAAGGAGCGCGAGGAGGACTGGTCTGCTCCGTGTAAGACGGGGAGTCAAGAATAGCTTGAGTGAAGCCTGACTCATTTATGAGTAGATTATAGTGATTACAGTGCCCACGCGACAGGTAGCTTCCTCGCATGCAGTAGCTGAGTTGAGGAGAGCTGGCTGGCTTTGCCGTTGCTTCTGCTTTCTTGTTCTTCAGCCTCCTCCTCCTCCTCTTCGCCTTATTCTTCATCTTCTTATTATTATTATTCTTGAGCTCCTCACCACCGCGCCTCGTGTGTGCCTGTGTACGTATATATGCAATACTAGTGTGTGTGTGTGTGTGTGTGCATTAGAGGATCGTGCTATGCCTCCATCATATTATGCATGTAGTAAGCAGCAGGCCGAGAGATAACAACTGCGAAGAGCTCCATAACTTATGGATTAATGACTGCCAAATTACATGGATATGACCGCATTGTCAAATACCCCGGTCATTCCGAAAGCAACCATCATCATCATCATCATTATTCGCCCCTCTTCACACACGCGCTTCATCAACCCACGTATTAAGTATTTCCAACATAAAAGAAAAACACACACACACACCGTACAATAATGATTTATTAACCGAATCGTTGGAGATCCCCAATAATCAACTTCTAACGAAACATTAATCATCCGAAATTACACTTATTTCAAAGACAAACAAAAATGATTCGGATTTATTCCGTATATGAAGAAGAGCCATCAAGAATCGTTCTGCAGTGTGTGTGTGTGTCATTATTTATTGTCGTTTTCCACGCAACGTTGCCCAGAAGTAATCACTTCAATTTCCTCTGCAGATTCCTGAATTTCAATTCTTCGCTGGTATCTGGTTTCGATTAATTTAATCAAACCGCGCAAATTGGAATTTCAAATGTTTTTCCCAACGTACTGAGACTGAGTTTACGTAAACATCGTGTTCGGGATAAGCGATTTCGCCACAGTCTTGTGCGTTCAAAGAAAATTGGATCAACTTTAACATAGTCTCAAATCTGTTTTTGATCTCGATGTATGTGATCTTTATGCTAAACAAAAACTCGAAGTGTTTGTGTTACAAACGACAGTTATTAAGTATTTTACTATAATCAAAGTGATTTGAATACAAAATGTTTTTTGAATTATCTACATTTCATTTAGAATCTACTAATTTAGGTGTATTTCTTACAAATTGAATGTCGAACTATTAAAATCAGTCTTGTATATTTCACAAAATTGGATCAATATTACCTTTTTCATTCCTCAAGTTTAAGTTTTCTATCAGAAGATCACAAAACGAAAATTGAAAACTTGAAGAATCATGAGTTATTGAGTTATTAATTAATTTACAATTTTCAATATAATTTGATTAAATAGTAGTATTAATATTTTAAGTGTTAATGTGTTAATTTGAAAAATATTGTGAAAAGTGACTTTTTACAATATTTAGAGTTATTTTACTTGAATCTTTAATTTCTCCTTCAAACCTTTGAATTTATAAATTTCTCCGGCTATTCAAGAAAAAGATCTGATTTTATCATTTTATCATGTTAAAATATACCGGTATTACCACTTCATGAATACGTGTTCAAATTTCAGGAATTCCTGTTTTACGTAAGAACGATCAGAATTAATTTGTATGAAGCTGCAGTGCTTCAACACATATTTGTCTTTGAAAAAATATCAATATTTATTATTTTTACACAACAAATGAACACAGAATTCATTAATTTTAAATTTCGTTTGCATAGATATAATTGATACTTGACAAGTACCTTAAAAACTTTAAATATACTAAACTTTCGTTTTTTTCCATTACTACCGTATTATTTACTTGGCAAGTATAGAGAAGTCAATCGTACATAGAGGTAATTGACACTTGTCAAGTACATTAAAAACATTAAATATTCTAAATTTACGTTATCTCCAATACTGCCACATTGCTTACTTGGCAAACGGAATAAGTGTAGTCAGTCTTACATAGATATAATTGATACTTGACAAATACTTTAAAAACTTTAAAAATACTAAACTTTCGTTTTTTTTCTTCATTACTACCGTATTATTTACTTGGCAAATATAGAGTAGTCAGTCTTACATAGAGATAATTTAAACTCGTCATTAATTTAAAAACATTAAATATACTAAATTTACGTTATCTCCAATACTGCAATATTGCTTACTTGGAAAACGGAATAAGTGTAGCCAGTCTTACGTAGATATAATTGATAATTGTCAAGTACTTTAAAAACCTTCTATATACGTATAACTGATATTTGATACTTGTCAAGTAGCTTTAAAATCTTTAAATTTACTAAATTTTTATAGTCTCCAATACTACCACATTACTTGGCAAATTTTGTGCAGTCAGTTTTGGATAAAAATAATTAACACTTGTCAAGTACCTTAAAAACTTTAGTTATACTAAATTTCCATTGTCTCCATTACTACCACATTATTTACTTCACAAGTCTTGCATAAAGATAAATGATATTTGTCAACTCTTTCGTAGACTTAAAACGTTAGGAAAGATTAAATTATCGAAAAATCTGTAGCAAATTTCAACACACTTTATATCTTCTTATATAAAATCCATACGTTTCGACTGGGTAGTTTGTAAGTATTAAAATAATAATAAAATGAAAAGGTGTCGAGAAAGAGAGAAAACCGAAGGAGACTGTGACCCGACCTGACCCATACTGGTTTGGGATCAGGTCACTCGAGTATTAAACATTTATGCATATTGGTTTGGTTCTCCTCGGCTCAACCAAATTCGTTCTCTCGTAAATCGAAAGGTGAATTTACAGCAACGAGAATAAATTGGCCGTAAAAATATATATATATATAAATACGGACACACATTAAAGTGGAAATGTATTTTTAATGTATTTTTGTTTAATATATAGTTTTTTTAATGTACACATGCCCTAAATCAATAGTAACTCAAATTATACTAATTAATATATAACATTTTTTAAACCTCAAATATGTTATGGATTCTATATATTTTAATTATAATTAAAATTTGCTTACAAATTCATTATTTATATAAATATTTCAATTAATTTTCAGCAATTTTTATTTTCAATATTATTTTATGTATATATGTTTCCTAAATCAATATCATTTTTTTACTTTTATACTCTCTACTTGTCTTTCAACCTTTGGGTCGTGACTTAAAATTTTCATAAGTCGCTAATTGACAGCTGTAACTTTGTGTCAAAACAATTGACAGCTGTATAACCACAAACACTATAATCCAGTTTAAATTTTTCAAAATAAACACATTTTGACAAATTGACAAAACAAAAATGAATTATAAAAATGTTGCTTTTTTCATTTAAACTCAAGCTTTGATTAGTACGGTTTCAACAGTCTTAATGAATATAATAATTATTAGTTTATTTATTAGAAATGAATTTTCATTAGAAATATAATAATTCCAATAATGTAGCAATGATGATTTTTCTCATCAGTAGAAACGTTTCTCAACCTTTGAGTTGTGACCCAAAATTGGATAACCTTAAATTTTTCATTCAATTGACAACTGTCACCTTGACACAAGATGACAGACAATTGACAGTTTTACAACTTTTATCAAATATGTTTGGTTGAACCGTTGAAAAACTCTATAAAATTTAGAGTCTTAACAAAATTAGATCAAATTTAACATTTTCGATTCTTCGAGTTTAGGTTTTACATGAATATCATAAAACTAGAGTTGAAAACTTAAATAATCATCAGTTAATAATAATTTTTTTATTGAAATTTTGATACATAACAGTTTTGAAATTAATACTTTAAAATAATTTATGAACTTAAAATTTAAAAAAAAATAGAGAAAAAGTATAATTATGAAAAATGTATAGAAGCAGAAGCGTTTCTCAACCTTTCAATTGGCGGAAAGTGACGGAAAATTGGGTAACCTTAATTTTTTCATGAGTTACTAATTGACAGCTGTCACCTTGTGTCAAATAAATTGACAGATGTGCAACAACAACAATCAAATATGTTGGATTGAATGACAAAAAAGTTGAAAAACTGTATGTATTTTATATTCGTAAATATAACTATATATAAATATACTTATATAAATTATCAAATACTTCATCATTAAAAAAAATAGGTTATATCACTGATATTTTCAATAATTATACTTAAAAAAACAAAATCGTGTCCGTATAATGTTATTTTCCATAGCAACCGATTTTTTGTACAGTGATAATTTTATGATATTGACTGTAAATGACAAGATGGAATACGAGTTGCGATACGTGAAAGTACGGCAATTAACTTAAAGATTAGCTAAAGACAATAAAATAAACTGAAAGTCAAGTGAATGATAACATTTATTGACCTTTAGGACGTCGGACGTATGCAGTAGTTAGTTGCAATTAGTAGGCATCGAAGACGCTTAAGCTGCGAGATTTAAACGGAACGTTAATTAATTGTACATAAACGTTCGTCACAAAGTGCACGTATGTAAGTATAGATATGTGTAGGTGAGTGAGTGAGTGAATGTATGTGAGAGTAGGTGAGTAAGTGTATGTTTGCATTTTGCCGCATTACAATAAATATCTTTGGAAGTAGGAGATCCGGCACTGCGATTTCAGTGGAGCCAGTTCATAAAACGATACATATCTGATGAGGAGAGTACAACTTGAATATTTTATATGCTTGCCATAATGTTCGGGTCCGAACATACCGCGGAACAAGAGTTGTAAAAAGGAAAAGAGAGGCGAAGACGGCGACAAACTGCGAAGGAGAAATAATAAGGAACGAACGCAAGAAAAGAAACGCAAATAAGAAGGAAAGAGCAAAAAAAAAGGAAATGGTGTGTGTGTCTCGCCTTTCATTTGAATACACTTTCTGCAAGGAAGGACTTCAATCAGATCGCGCCTTAAACGCCACTTACTTTCTCGAAGAGTTTACGAACTACATCCGACACCTTCTCACATTCTACAACTACAAGAAAAAAAAACTACTTTTAAATCACTCTTTTTATCTTAATTATGTATCTATGAATTATTACAGCTAAATTAAATATAACAATTTAACAATTAATAAATTTAATTATTAGATGAATTTGTAATATTATTAATATAATATAAGTAAATTAAAATCATTATAATTAACATATTTTAACTTATTACATAATAGATTTGATTTTTTAAATACAGCAATACTTCGCATAGTGCGGCTTCAATCAATGTAGATTCACTATAGTCCGGTTTGTAAATTTCAAAACAATCTAGATTTGAATTAATTCTAAAAACTAAGACAGAACTTGATTTTTTATATATAAATGATTATTTTTTCTTTATACAGGTAAGTCTCATTTTGTGCGGTATGTATAATATGCTATATTTGCATATTTTATTGTTTTTATTTAAGTTTATTTAAAACAAATTTGGATTTTACTTTTTATTCATAATCACCTGGAATATTACAGATTTAATAGTTAATAGTTTACCATGTGTGAATAAATTTTTGTATTTTAATTATTTGTTGTTTTTTTTAGTAAAGTTTGCTATTAAATATAATATTTCCAATAATGTAAAAAACGATGTTTTTTCTGATCACAGTTAGCTGAAGTAATTGCATTGTAGCCAAATGTTTATTAAAATTTAAAAGAAAAATATATTTATTTAAATTGTTGTAAAATCGACCTAAACACAGAAAATGGAAAAATTCTGACTTTAATTTTATCAAAAATATTCTACAATGACTTGATAAATTGTACAAATAGCTTAAAAAATAATTAGATAAATCGAAGATAATAAGATAATAAATCAAAGGTTTTGCAAAAAAAATATCATTAATTAGTCTTCACACTGTCTCATTAAGATTTAATTTCTAACTAAACCAATAATACAGATTATTTTTGAATAAAAGTTATGAAAAAATACAAGTTTATACTAATGTCGATTTAGATAAACGATTGAACAAGAATTTTTCAAACTAACTTTTTATTATTATAATTAACCATTTTATATTTTATGAATTTAGTAATCCATTAAGATTAAGATTATGGAAAAATGAACAGGAATTTCCATTAAGTTTAGATACATTAGAGATTTCGATCATCCTCTGTGAAATTCTCATACTTTATGCACTATTTATAGTTTGCAAATCTCTGTCCTAATGAAATATAGTGCATGATACCATTGGAAGTGTAGCGGAGATAAATCGCTGCGAATCCGTGAGCGGAATTAATTGATTAATATAGTAATTAGCAAATCGAGCGGCAATTAATTTGAATAATCGTAGCTTTGAAACAAAAACAAACAAAAAAAATGAATGCATGCATGCATATGAGATGGTCGGAATGAAGGAAGAATTCATAAATATACGTGTTTGTTTTGTGTGCGTGTGTTTGTGTGCGCCTTTGAAGTGGATGGAAACCTGTTGATCTAATGGATCTGTATGTCTTTGACACCGTAATGGAGAGCTTTTCGCTGAAAACCGGCGCTATCTAAGGACAAATCATCTGGAAAAACTCGATGGTTGATGCTGTGACTTGAGGAGAGAAAGAGATAGAGGGAATAATAGCTGCAGCAGTGGTGTACACTCCATTATCCTGCAATATAAATCTCTTGGTTGGATGGGAAATAAATAAATCCGCGCGATTATTAAATAGTGTCAATGGTTTCTGTGAAGGCATCGAGCGTTTGTTGATGGTGTGTTCCCACAATGTAACTTATATATATATATATAAATGAAGGAAGATGGAAGATTTATAAGATGCGAACGAGAGAAAGAAATGAGAAGAAGGCGAAGAAAGAAAACGGCTGGCATTCCAGTAGCAAACGCGCAACGGCGAGAGATCATCAGCCTTGTTCATTAGATGGAGTTATTGAGGTGTGCATTATTCCCCATCTGCCATCTGTTGGTTGAGGAGATGCCGGAGGCGTCCCCTCCGAACTGCATTCCTCCCCGGAGCCACCATCAACTCATCTCATCCTCTTTCTTAACCTCAGCGTTCTTTAAAAACTCATCCACAACACTCATCGAGCGTTTCTAAATTACCGCCAAAGTTAATCCCTTTTGTAACAAGTAGAAGAAGAAGGAAAAAAAATGTTACTATTCTCGACTTCCAGGAACTGTAACAATGCCTCAGACAACAAACCACGATTCAATTATCAATCGGGTCTCGTATAGAATGTATGCGTTTGCGAAACACCACCACCACCACCATCGGATTTGCAGCATGAAGTCGTAAATTTTAGCGAGTTTTATTATCGTTCTAGTGAGATCCATGATAATCGCCGGCCGATTAGTTATTGCATCGATTTTCAGAACAGATACAGAATGCCTCTGTATAAAATCTAGTATAGCATTTGCTAAATGGATTGTTGTTGTTGTTCCTTTCCATTCGCTCGCTTTAATTAGCCGAAGTGTTTTCTAATCAACTTCGAAAGAAAACGTTTCTGATCATAATCTAATTGAAATCGCAACAGATCAGCAGCAGCTTTTTATTTTATTTGTGTACGTAATTATATCAATTCATAGTAAATAATGTTAAGTAATAATTGTAGCTTAATTAGGCTACGCTTTGTAGTGAACTATTATAAATCAAACAAAATAATACTGAATATATAACTTAAAGTTAATTATATAAGGAATAATTGTTATTGGGTGTAATATTTATTACATCTTGGGTTTGGTTGTAATTTTCAGTCAAAAATAACGATAAATTCACCTTTTAGTAAATTTCAGGAAATCTACTGAAGATAGAATTAATAATGATCAATGTTAAATATGTAAGGAATAACAGATGTTATGTGTATTTTTTGTAGCTCCAACCGTTTGGTTATAATTTGCTATCAAATATAAAGTAATGAAAAAATATGCCTCAAAAAACTAAAAAAAAGTTGGAATTAACGTTGAAAATGGAAATTACAGCTGAATATATGAGAAAAAATAGGTGTTTGATGTAACTATTGTAAGTCCTGTAGATTATATGTAATTTGAGGTAAAAATGAAGTAATTTAAAATTAAGCCTAAACAAATCAAACATTCGCGTTTTAAAAAATTTCTCTAATTCTATAAAAGCTGGAATTTACATTCAATATGGAAATTAAAGCTGAATATATGAGGAATAATATGAGTTTGGTGTAATATATGTAACACCTGTCGTTTAGTTGTAAATTGGAGTCAAAAATGAAGTAACAAAAAAAAATTAAACCTCTAAAAATCAATGTCTTCGCATTTTAATGAAGTTTTCTAAATCTAGAAAATCTGGAATCAACATAGAATGTGAAAATTAAAGTTGAATATATTAGGAATATTATGTATTTTGTTTAATATTTGTAGATTTAGCCGATTGGTTGTAATTTTCAAAGAAAAATGAAGTAATGAAAAATTAGCCTCGAAAAATGATTGTCTTGGCATTTTAACAATTACTCGAAATCTATAAAAGCTGTAATTGATATTGAAAATGAAAAATAAAGCTAAATATACAAGGAATAATAATTGTTTGGTATAATATTTGTAACTTTTGGCGATTAGTTGTAAATTGGAGTCAAAAATTAAGTAACAAAAAATTTAACCTCGATAAAATAAGAGTTTCTTCATTCTACAAAAAGTGGAGTTGATATTGAATATGGAAATTAAAGCTGAATATATAAGGAATAATGTGTGTATTTGATGCAATATTTCTAAGTTCTGTCGATTAATTGTTAATTTGGAGTCAAACATGAAGCAACAAAAAAAAAAACCTCGAAAAATGTTGATGAATTTCTCGAAAACAAACTACGAATCTACAAATATGTGAGGACTAACATGTGATAGGTGTAATATTGATAATTTTACTTAAAACTTCTTCCATAAAACGAAACAATTTATAATTTTTCACTTTGTGCATATTTATGTTTACCAATAAAACAATTTTTACATATTTTTTTAAACTTATTTGACATAGGAAAGTGGCCTTTCTTTTAGAACGGTCTACAGCCAATTTGTTATCCATTTCGCCTATATAAAGCAAATCATTAATCATTTCACTTCGTACAAATTAGAACCGACCATTATTTCTTTTATTTATTTATTTTTTGTAAAACGACTTCAAGCAAAAATGTATTCTACTTTTACCTCGCATTATTGTTTCCTTAGAATGTAAGTTTCTCAAAAGCCCTGTCTAACTAATTACGTATACGTCCAACGCACTACAAATTCAATTATTCTCTTTTACAAATAAAATAAATATAATCGTTTTCAGTACATTTACTTAAACTCTACTTTAAATCTTGTTAATTAAAAATAGCAATTACAATTATTATTAAATTTTCATTAATTAATCAATTCCATTTTTTGTTAGGTTTATTAATAGGTCACCAATTCAATAACATTGCTTAACTTTCGTTTCCTGCTCTATATTAATTCAAAATTAAATCTAAATAATACGTTTTCATGAATATTCATGTAAATTCCTATGCATTTCTTAAAATAATGTACACCCAGACGCTGCAATAATGGATGAAACATGATTTTATGCAAGTGTTAATGCTTTTCTATTATGTGGAATAATTGAATAGAGACGTTGAAAGGCAGATGGTAAAACTGTATGTTACTATTCTCTTAAACGCCACTTCGAAGTTTCAATTATAGAACAGTTATATTAAAGCGAATAAAATTAATGAAATCAACCTGTGCTTATTAGATATTTGTAATTACAAATTCGCCACTAAAAGCATACTAACTAATTCTGACACAAAGTTTTGAAAGTTTTAACGTGTCTAGACAATATGTTATTACATATATTATATAAGAAAAAAATAGTGAACTGAAGAAAAAAAATTATAAATAGTTTTTATATTTGAAAATGCCGGAAAAAAACATCAGACATGTGAGAGGCTAGTGGTACATTTAAATACCATAAATTCAATAGAAAAGTAAGTAGTTAGTATCAGAAATCAGAAACGGTTAAATAAGAAAATTCTTTGTCTATTATTAATAACTTTAAAATCATATCTTATATCATATGCAAATCTAACACTTTAAATTTATTGAAACCTTACCAACGATTCTTTAAGTAAAAAATCCTTTGTCATCTTTTCAATGAATATTGTGAAAGGTCATCTAACATCTTCGTAACGTTCTTTGAAAACTTTCATCAATCAATCATCCAATGTATTTCTTTTAAATAAATGCCAAAATACCTCTAGTTGTAGGAAATAATTAAACAGTTAAAACAATTACCTGAAGAGATATCTGTCAGTTTTGTCTACTGGTCAGTAAATAAATTTGTATTTTTACAAGTACTCCATGGTTTTTAATTTGACAACCACAGCATTTCACACAAGATGTTTCACAAAAGTGAAAACTGTTTTTCGACGACAGTTGGTAATAGAAGAGAAGAACTTTGAGATCGGAATGTCTTTTGACGGCCTTGTGAAAATATCTAAAATGGTCATATGTATTCTACGCGGTACTTAATAATTTACTTGGCAAGTACTACGAGTATTCATCATATTAAACGTAAGCTACATCCGCACCGTACGAAATGACATATAATTGCATGTCGTACCAACTTCTAGTGTTTTAACGTGCAGTTGGTCAGCATTGATTTTGAAGTGACAGGTGTAATAGTGTAACAGATGATATGTATATCTACAAACATAAATAATTTTATGTCACATTCAATTACTGAAATTTGTGACTTATATAATAATATGGATATATTTTAATAAACTGGTCATATGTATTTTACGCACTGCTTGAGAACTTACTTGACAAGTACTACTCTTAAGAATTCAATATATCGTAAGCTTCATGCGAAATGACATACAATTTTATGGTCATATGTATTCTACGCACTACTTGAGAACTTACTTGACAAGTACTACTCTTAAGTATTCAATATATCGTAAGCTACATCCATACCATGCGAAATGACGGTATAATCTCATGTCTTACCAACTTCTAGTGTATTAACGTGTTGTTGGTAATCATTGATTTTGAAGTTACAGATGTAATACAGTAAGTGTCTTCTATAATAATGGTAATGTTGAAGAAGGGAAATTAGGTAATAACCAATATCGGCGTTGGAAAACCTTAGTGAGAGGATAATAAAACCAAAAACAAAAGCATCCTTGACATTTACGTGGAAACCCTGAAGACAAATGATGCATCGAAATTGAAACCCGAACATTAATCAAAACACTTCGATCAGATACTAATAACCTACTTTCAAGAGCTAGTCTCTCCACTTCCAACCTCATCTCTCTCTCTTTCACACTCTCAATCCATCTCTTTCCTTTCAATTGTTATTATTATCATCATCATAGTTCAGTTGTTCACTCGTCTCAATATCAAACTGCAATAACCGTTTTCTATGATATTCTATTCTCTCTCTCTGTATCTCTCTTTGCATTTGGACGCAACCCTTTATTGTAAATGCATAATCGCCATTCGGCGTGTTTACCCAGCCCGAAATATTATGCAAAGCAGGCATTCAAATTCACTTCAAAATAATAATAATTGGATTCATTATCATCAATTCTCGGACGCGGGGCACCGCAACGCAACACAACGCAGGATCGATAATAATTGCAAATTGAAATTTGGAAAATACGGATACGGATGTTGCTGCACGCTGCACATGATAATTCGATGGACTTAATTGAATTCGGACACAAAATAGAGATCGGTTTTGTTGCTGTATGGATTCATTTCATCAGTCATCCATAGTCCAGCCATGTTAGAAATAATAATTTAGGAATTATTTTATTAATTAGATAATTAAGTTGACGCTGCAGTTATAAAAGTAAAAAAAAAATAGTTTACAAAATTCTTCTATTCATTAATTTCTACAAAATTTATAAGAAAAAAGACATTATATGTTGGCAGCCCTTATGAACTAGCTGTGGTTGTCATCGAACCTGTTTGAATTATGCTTTGCAATCAAAGCCATATTTTTAAAACCTTTCAATTTTAATGTGTTTTAATAGAAATCCCAAAAATTAACTTCTTTATTTTAACTATGATCAGGTAACAAAGGGTTAACAAAATTATCCTCTAGAACAGCGGTCGGGGAACCGGGGTAAATTACCCAAAATAGGGTAAAATTGAATTTTTTGGGTAATAGGGAAATTTTTCTAACCCGGCCCGGCAGGCGATTTTATCCGGCCCGCCAAGTATTTTGAAAAACCATACATATTTGCTGTAAAAGTAATCGCGGATTTAAAACTAGAATTTCAAAAGCGTTTTTCTGATCTTGACATAAATTCAAGGGAAATTCGGCTGTTTCAAAATCCATATGACTGCAACGTTGGCGACGTTTCAAGTCGCTACCTATATGTGCGAACAAACTTTTTCAAGGAGAATTGATCGATTTTTACAAATTTTTGGACGCAAAAGAGTTTCCAAATTTAAAGCAATTGGCTGGTAAATTTATTTCTATGTATGGCACTACCTATATGTGCGAACAAACTTTTTCCAGGATGAAGTATCTGAAATCTAAATAATAGGGCAAATTTATCGGGATTTAATCATTGCTAATAATTGGTGTTTCCGATTTGAATCCCAACTTTGAAGAAACTCTCCAGGAAAAAACCCAGTTCCACCATTCCCATTAAAAATTGCATGAAATAATTTTATAATAATATAATTTAGACATGTTTGTTTAGTATTGTTATATCTGTAATTTACTATAAAAAATAAAATTCAATGCTGCTTTACTTGTAATAAGGTTTTTTAATTCAGAATGGGGGGGGGTAATATCGACTTAGGCAATAATATTTTGGGGTAATGGTTAATAAAGTTCCCCGACCGCTGCTCTAGAATAACGGCGATTTTATAATAACTCAAACAACCATGGGACTTTGATTGTTTTCAGGTTTTAAACGCATATGCATAAGTATCTACTGTTACACAATCACTATCATCGAACCCAATTAAAGTAGAATGTGATTGAGGTAGACACCCTGTATATATGCAGACACGGTGAACGATACGAGGCAATTATTCAGAAATCTTGTAAGCACTTATTAAACGCCGCGTTCAAAAACTTCTTGACTAATTACTATAATAAGCAAGACACGTGGGAAGAGCCTGTGTATATTATGTAGCGTGGAACGGCGTCCAAAGCAAATAAAGTAGTCGGCTCGTTAAAAGCGCTAATGTCGAATTATTTTAATTAATATCGCCTTCAATTAGACTTGATTAATTCCTTCGGTCTAGGCCTAAGACGTTCGAAAACGTCGCTCGTTTCAATCAAGACTAATTGCGGCAGTCCATAGTTTAATTAATCGAAGAGGGAGGAAAAAAGAAAATGATTTCTTGCTTCTGCGAAGCTCTTCTCTTCGTCCGAGGATGGTCAGATGAAAGAAAGTGACTTCTGGTATGCATGTCTGTTGTGCTGAGCACCCGAAAAAGGAGAAACAAACGCGCACGGCCGACATTCCGCGACTTCCTCATACCGAGCTCTCCTTTACAAGTTGTGTAATTTAGATAACACCAGGTATATATATGTATATGCACGTGCATGGGACATTACGTAACGTCGACACCGGTCCGGGTTGTTTTAATCACTTCGAAACGATGCGACAACCACTTTCTTTCCACTTTTAAATTAAACGTATTCTCTCTTTCTCTCCTAAATCATACAGCTTGTATAATTTTTATATTAACAGTCTCATTCTTCCTAAAAGAACTAAATCAAGTAAGCTGTATAAGAAAAATTCCGAACTGTCAGATTGGATAATAAAATTATTTAATATCGTGAACGAATGTAAAAAGCGTATATTTTAAGCTTTTGTTAAAAAAGTAATAATTACCTTTGTTTGAAGGTTTTTGTTCTCTATTATCTATTGACTACAACTTTCTTCAGATCTGTAAATGATGTTACTCAAGCAGAATGTCACAAGTTTATCCATTTTGATAGATGTCATATTTAGAGCACTAGGCGTCTTTGATTTTAACAAATTTATTAAAAACAAAATACCAAGAATATACTTGATAAATTAGCTAAGTGACTTGTAGAAGTACTTGTAAAGTAAACGTAACCCCGACTTACGAATTCCCACTATCCATACAAAAATGGGTATTCCTGTTTTGTTGTATTTGTTTCTTTTGTCGTTTTTTTAATAAATAACTGTGATGTCTACCTTGGAAAGTATTTTTAATTAAGTATTTTGTTTATTTTGTATGAAATACGTAATTTAACATATATGAAAGTAATTACTATGATAAAGTGTAGTAAGATAAGTATATTTTTAAATTTTTAAAATTCCCACGACCTTTTGCCAAATGAGAACCCAGATTTTTAATAACTACAAACACTTGTAGAAATACTATTAATCAATTGGACACAAATTATAAAAATATTCAAAAAAAATGTCCAAATCCGTTAAACCATTTATCAAAAGAAAACGAATTTTTCGTTAATTATTTGATCTCAGTTTTCTCAGTTTTTTTTATAAATTTTTAATTAAAATTTGATACTTTATTTAGCATTTACATAACTTTTAACATACATTTACATAAGCTCGTATCGTTTTAATCATCTTCAAAAGATTAATGTTATTTTTTACTTCTATTTAAGTAAGTTTATTGATCATTTTAATAGTTTTGATTTGCTCAATTAAAACAATCAAAATTGTTGTCAATTTCACGATTTACAAAAATACTTCTATTCATTTTTATTAATAATCATCCTCTAAACAAATTTAGAATTAAAGTAATTTGAAAAAGAAACTATGATAGAGATGAAATGTCTATTAAGTAGCCACAAATTAATATTTGTATGCCTTGTTAACATAGTATATAACTAGACGAAAGATAAATAGTTTAATATAATGAAATCTCATTAATTCGAATCATTCGCGTATTTACACTGAATGTGTATATAAATTTAATTAGATAGGAACTGCATTCGGCAAAAATCTATGCAGACAAACACGCACACATCCTTTGTGTTTATGCACGCACGTATATTTCTATAAATAAGCATTTATGTGCATGCACATATTATACGTATATAACATTTTGTTTATTCATTTCGGAAATAAACAAATAGCAGTGCGGTCGCACAAAATTAAACGGGAATTATGTCTGCGTCTGTGTGCATCGAAATGTTTTTTAAAATTGCTTCCAATATTTAAATCAACAACAACAGCAAAAAAAAAAACATGAATCAATATTAGCATAGTTTTTGGATGCGCCGCATGATCATCATCATCATCGGCACATAACAAAGGAATTTAAAAAAAAATGTGCACATACACAGTTCACATGATCTCTTTATTTGAGCGCTCGTTTGTTGTTGTTGTTGTTGTTCGATCTGTTAAATTGGAAATGCCCGAATATTCATGGAACGCAAAAATTGCGGACGGGTTTTTCACGAAAACCATTATTATCCCTGATGCCACGAAGAGAAGAGGTGTGCGGATCTTCCTCGAGGCAAAATAACCGTTGTTTCGTCACAAACACACAAAAAAATGTAAGCAAAAGGATTCATCCTTCGAGGCTGATTGATATTTATCGTAAATAATATGAAGACTGTCTGTAATGTTAAACGATATTATAATACAGTTTCTCTTCATTTCACGTACACAAATTTTAAAGGAAATGTACGTTAATGGGACAACCCTATATTTTATTTTGAAGCTCATTGATGGAAAATAATAAATTGCCAAAAGTATGTACGTTAGTTGGACGAAGAATTTCCGTAGATTTCATGCATTTTCCTTTGCATTTGGTGGGAATACAAAGATGTTTGATATTTGTCATCAATATTTTATAGTCTATATGTAAAGTGACTGTATCGAAATCCCGACTTTCAAAATCCCGACTGTATCAAAAATTCCGACTATATCGAAAATGTCTACAATAACATTTTTAAGTTATTCTGGAGCGTAGTGACTTTTAAATTGTTATTAATAATAAATAACAACAATTAATAATCTAATTGTATTTGAGATAATTTCATAATGTTACGGTTTATTATGAATAATTCAGCAAATTCAAATAAATTAATAAACATTTATTGTTATTAATAATAAAAGTGTAGTACAAGATGACTACGCTCTGAAATAATTTAAAAATGTTATTGTAAAAGTTTTCGATATAGTCGGGATTATGGTTGTCAAGATTTTGATATAGTCGGGATTTTGATACAGTCGGGATTTCAATAGACGGTCTTTCGGTTGTCGGGCATTGACAAAAAAATGTACGATAATCGGAGCTAAAATTCTATATACATTTTCATAAATATTATAAAATCAGTCGGTCTTGCTACGACGAAGTTGATTGATATAAATAATCATTTGTCTGTAATGCCGCTGATATATACAGTATATGCTCAGTTTACGTACATTACTATGAAATTGTACGTTAATCGAATTGTGATTCGAGTAACTAAATAAAATAGAAAAAACGCTTGACTGTATAAAAATAAAACCTAATCAATGTATTATTTTGTGTACTAAATTATTTAACAAAATACTTAATTAAATGTTGAATTCGCACTGATCGAAGCTGCACTATGTGAGGTATTGCTTTACATGCATATATTTTTCTTCTTAACTTATTGATATTTATAAAATGTGTCTGTAATGTTAGTAATATAAAGATAATACTCAGTTAACGTACACAACTTATTAAGATAATGATCGTTAATTGGACATGAATTACTAATTAAATATTAATATTATACAATCAATTCTTATTTAATATACACAAATTCCTAAGAAAATATACATTAATCGGTAAATTCTCACATAAATTCTAGCTTTTAAGATATTTGGAAACACATGTCTTGTATAAATTTATCAATTTTAGTCATGATTTGATTCAATTTATCTAGTTTTTCCTTAAACCAATTATGATTAAAATTTGACTTGATCAAGTCAAATACTCAATAAGAGTATGCATAGTTAACTGACATCATTGTACATTCGTACGGATATTTGTAACTAATAATGTACGTAACATAGAACTTACATTAAAAGAAGTACGTTAAGTGAGTCTTATGGTTAAACTGAAATTGAAACGGACAAATGATGCAAATTGTGGATATTTATGTTCTCGATTTGCATCTTCGGAAAGCAGCGAAGCGTTGCAGATGCGATTCCAGTTAATAAATCGATTACGTCACGTCCGAAAAAAATATTTATTATTGAATAGAGAGGCTGAAGGTGTCACGTGTGAGCGGACGTGCGCTTGCATTTATTTATTTATATTTTTCTGTTCTCCTTTGCTCTCTCCACGTCTCTCCCATTTTCCCGTCGGGTTGGTCTGCTTCTCTCTGTTCGTTCGTTCATTCGTTTTTTCCTTCTTCTTCTTTTCTTTATTGTTGTTCTGTTTGAGAGATGTTGTGGGTGGGTTCCGACTGGTTTATTTAAATAATGTACGCCCGGTACGACCGGAATGTTCCACGGGTCATGCCCCAAGATCTTTCCGAGATTGCACTTAAAACTGGAGTGCCTGTTGTAATACTCCTCTCCTTGGAAATTTTCTCCAAAAAATAATAATAACACGAACGGCTTAAACCTTGCACGAGTCACACACACACACACATATACGTGCACAGAGAATTCCTCTCGATGCATACGCATATGTAAAACAACGTCTGTCGACTGGGCGTTTCCAACGTTTGATCTGATTTAAATATTAAACCTTAAGAAATCTCTCATCCAAAACTAAATTTCGGTTTATTAGTGTGAAATATAAGTATTTTTTTGTATATGAAGAATGAACTTTCAATCAATTTTCCATTTTGTCACATTTCTGGAAACTCATAATTTCGCGGTTCTAGAACTTCTGGTCTATATCAGCAAAAAACTGAACCAAATGCGATTTCAGGTCATTTCATAATTAGTGAAAGTTTTACCATTCAAAGAGTTTTGCAAACTTCGGAACAAATGGTAATCTGATGATACAAGGTCATGTCTATCTGGGATATAAGACATCTCTTCCGAACCAAGCTCCAATAATATTTCACCAGTTACCAAAGATGTGTAAGGTTTTGCATTGTTATGGTGGGACGCGATTTGCCAATTCATTTTTCTTTGATTGTTTCCTCCAGCTTCATTAGTTCTTGACAATAAACATCTAAATTGATCGTTTGGTTTCTTGTATGAAGCTCAAAATACGCAACATCTTTGTAGTCCCACCAAAGTGATAGCATGATCTTTTTTTATGCAATTCAGCTTTACCAAAGCTGTGTGCGGATTTGCATTTTTATGGTGGAACACGATTTGCCAATTCTGACCATTTTTCTGGAGATTGCTTCCTCCAGCTTTATTACTTCTTGACAGTAAACATCTAAATTGATTGTTTGTTTTCTTGGATGAAGTTCAAAATACACAACATCTTTGTAGTCCCACCAAATTGATAGCATGATCTTTTTTATGCAATTCAGCTTTACCAAAGCTGTGTGAGGTTTTCCATTATTATGGTGGAACATGATTTACCCAATCTGTCCATTACTCTTTGATTGCTTCCTCCAGCTTCATTAGTTCTTGACAGTAAACATCTAAATTAAACGTTTAGTTTCTTGAATGACGCTCAAAATACATATATCATCAACTTCAGTAAGTCGACCAGAACATTGGTAACTCTGAGAAAAAATCTTTGAAACGGATTTTTTTAAACCTATTTTGAGATTCTATTAAACTATCATCATCATAAACTTCAAATCTCTTTGTTAGCCTCAACAGCTTTCTCACCTTTACGGAAATAAAAAAGTAAAGTATGTAGAAAATGTTCGTTTTTGCACTCCCATTAAAATTGACCCTAAACTAACAGCTGCAAACAAAATTACGAGCAATTGGCTTCAAAAAGAAGCTAAAAGTGACAAAAGGAAAAAATCAAAACAAACATTGCGAAATTACTTTCTTGCCAACTCAATATATTTAATACTTTGTACATAGTTACTTAATACAAGCATCAAAAACATAAATAATTTACATAATTAAAAAGTGCAACTGAGTAGTATTCTTTATCCATTAAATAAACTAAATTAATTACATTAATAACTTTGTTAAATCCTTTAAATTATTTCGTGCTAAAATATCAAACAAACAATTTATTTAAACTGTATACGTTACAGTTAATAGAGTCTAAATATACGTAAAATATAATTTAGAAAATAATTGGTTAACAAATTACAAACACACAATTACATATTGATGGCAGTGATTAACTTCCACAAAATAAAGGGAAAACGAATTAAACGCAATTGGCGAATAATTTTCGAATAAATTCAACATTAAATGTGAAAATCGCATTTTCGTATTATCCAGCGCATTATTTTAATTGCAATTTTGGGAATTTATTAAAATTCCTATAAAGTATCACAATTAGTGCTTATCGAATTTATAGGATCATTTAGTTAATAGAGTTTAATAATTTATCACATTCGAATGTATTTGGACAAATTTTACTGTAGTAATACTGTTGATTCAGACACGTTTATAGTATGAAATCTTTCGGTGTAAAGACGTGTTACTTCAGCAAATCTTCAACATTCTCACTGATCTTAAAAAATAGTCCAAAAATAGAATTATTTTCCGAAAACGTCGAAACATTGAAGAAATACACATATACCTCGTATAGTGCTGTTTTAATCATTCCTTATTCAATATAGTACTGTTTCAATACAAACTAAATTTTAATTGAGCAAAATAAAATTTAATTTTTTAATACATAAATGATTAGTTTTTCCTCTTCATCAAGTCCAGTTTCTTTTTGTGCGGTATATTTTATGTATGTCCGGGATATTGGCGGAAACCGCACTATGCAAGTCACTATTTAAAAATCATATTACTAGAATGTAAATTAATCTTAAGAAGAAGTGCAGTACGGGGTTAATGCACTGTTTCTAAGCTAAATCATGTATCCTAAAGTGTTATTTTTTGTATTATTATTTAGTTAAATCAAGTATTCTGAACTGTTATTTGTTGTTTGTTGAATTGTTGTCTTTTAAATATAATGAGTAAGTGTACTAAGTATACTTATTAAGTATGAATAAGTTCAGTTCATACTTTGTATACATGTAAGACAAATACTAAAAATATCTGAATTGAAGTTGGCAACAATAGGCTCAAACATGAACACTTTATTTCAATGCTAACCACATACTCTTGGATTGTGAAGTGACTTTTATTTTTTCGAATTATGCACGAAGTCTGTCCTTTTTGGTGTTTTGTACCGCACCCTGTGTTAACTCCTTCGCATCGTTTTGCCATCGAACCACAAAAGCTCCGCTACTGAGAAATTCACACATAAATCTGAATATTACAGGACACGGCGGAACGGCAGACTGCGAGGGAGCGAAAAAGAATAAAAATAAGAGAGAGAGAGATAAAAAAAAAACAAGCGAAACACCGCACACAATGCCACCAGTTGTGCTCAACACAATGCAATTTCTAGCACACCATGGAACCCGCAATCACAATTACGTCCATGCCGGGTATTTATTACTCACATTTACTTAATGAACTCTTATTTTGCTGCTCACCTTATTCGAGTTTCTCTTATAAATATGAAAAAAAAAATGCTAAAAATTATTTAAAAAAAAAAATAATGGAATTACAATTTACCCAAGATTTACACGGCAGATAGGTTCCTGAGAAAAACGTGTAAATCGAAATTGTAACTTTTTTTAATGTAAAACCATGTAAATCGTGTAGCCATTAAACCGTGTAAAAGCGAAAACGTGTAAAATTAATGGAATTACAACTATCCCCCGATTTACACGGGTGATAGGTGAGAAAAACATGTAAAGCGATTTTTGTAACTTTTTGAATCGTAAAGTATAAATCTAAAAGTATGCAAAAAAAAAACATTTTTTTCAATATTTATCTTTTTAAATCGTGTAAAAGCGAAAACGTATAAAGAAAGTATCTTGTAAAACGAGGGATAGTTCTAAAACGTGTAAATGGAAATTGTAACATTTTGAATGTAAAACCGTGTAAATCGAAAAGTATGCAAAAAAAAGGCATTACGTTTCATTCAACATTTACGTTTTAATTTATTTTAAAACCTTGTAATAGCGAAAACGTGTAAAATTTAATGGAATTACTACTATCCCCGATTTACACGGTAGATAAGTGAGAAAAACTTGTAAAGCAATTTTTTTAACTTTTTGATTTGTAAAGTGTAATTCTAAAAGTATGCATTTTTCCAACATTTATATTTTTAAATCGTGTAAAAGCAAAAACGTGTAAAGAAAGTATCTTTTAAAACGAGGGATAGTTGCACTTGAAAATTACAATATGTAAGGAACTTAAATTAAATTTATAATTTTCAATGAAACATATACTTCAAAAGAATAATCAAACTATTTGAATTTAGTAATTAATGTAGATTTTATATATAGATAAACAAATTGAAGAAAGTATGAAAGAAAAATTTGTAAAAAAAATATGAATTATCTTGAAAATTCAATAAAAACAAAGATAATCAAATTTAATTAATAAATAAATACTAATTGACATTTTCATTTGAATTTGAGAAACTTATTGCATACATAAAGATACGTTGCGATAAGTGAAAATACCATTTATGGCGCTTTCGTACATTGTATATAATTTTACGCGTTTCTCCTACAGTTGCGGTCGTTAAAGTAAAATAAAGTTAATTAACGATAATTGACGATGTAAGTGAATAAAACAAACAACAACAAAATAACAAAAAAATAAATAAAAATTAGAAAAAATCGAGCATAGAAATTTTAATATGTCCATTACATATCGCAATAAAGATTAATTTGCGCCAATTAAACGGCAAAACTGTCGTTAAGAAATCATTAACGCTTGAATGGAAAAGGTGATTTATATCAATGCGTGTGATCCGAATGCATTTGAATAATTGTTTCGATTTCCTTGTTTGATTAAAATTATCATAAATATTCGGTATTGTGTATTAATAATTAATTGTATTTTAATTTTTTTAGTTATATTTATTTGTTGCTGTTTTTTAGTATGTGAATGAAATGTAGTTAAATTAATTATTATTAGTAGTTAACAATTTGCAGCGATATTTTCCATAGTAACCAACAAATATACGTTGTCATTTATATTATTTTATTAATTATGAAAATTTTGGAATAAAAATACCATAAAAGGTTTCAATTGTGAAAAACTATGAAATATTCTACAGAAGTCTATAATTTCAAATTGATACAAAAGGTTTATGATTTGAAAGAAAACTGAAGAACCAAAGAATAAATCTGCTGGAATTCCTAGATGTTTCATAAACTGTTAATTATGTATAAAAAATCTATTAAGTTTATAAATCTTCATCATTTCTATAGAAATTGAAGGAACCATATCTCAAATAATTTGAATAGATATACATAAACTATCCGTAGGTTTAGTGTTAGGAAGGTATGAAAAATCTCTATTAACTTTATAAATCTTCTTGATTTCTATAAAAATTGAAGAATCATACAAAGAAACAATTTGAACATGAATAAATAATTTAATTATTTATAAGTACAAGTAGCCATGGAAACTACACACATCCTAAATGCACTACAATATAATTAACAATTTACTTGGAGATATATCAACAACGTAAATAAAGCTGACTATTAATTAATACAATAAGTACTTGTCAATTACTCGGCATCACGTTTATATAACATATTTTTGACACCCACAATCCCACAGTACTTGTATAAATAACAATCACAAGTGACTTGTCAAGTATCTCTTATAAAGTAGACAATGTAAGTAAATCAGTATTTTTTTTTGTATATTTTTACTTTATTCACGTTGCGAAATAACGAATTTAATTTATCTTTATATTTTACAGCGCACTAATGACAACAGAAGCATTGTAAAGTCGTTCGCTACTCGAAACGCATAAACAACGCTCATTAAAGATAACCGCAATTTGCATGATATACAGTTGACATTAAAATTCCTTATCACCGCGAATATATCTTGCGGTTTTTACGTTTCGCCGCGATTTGCGTTCCCACTTTTTCTACCTGTTTCCATAGTTATTCATTTATTTATTTATTGTTTCACTCGGTATATATTCAAATATTATTGATATGCGGTCTCGCGCCCCGAGGTCATCCAAAACATTAATCGTCGCTCGAATATAACGCTTATTTCCAACCACATTTTTATCAAGTATTTCCAAATAATATTTTATTTTTTATATTATAGTTAGTCTTTCAACAAAACTAATAATGTTTTTGTAATTTAATGTTATATTTATAGTTTACATTATATTGACAGATATGTCAAACAAATAGGATATTTGACATATCTGTCAATGAGATAAAATTACAATTAAATTTTTTTAGTTTTTACTTTTATGTTTAATTGCAAGATTAATGGTAATAAACAACTTACGTAACTATATTAATGAAAAACTACCTTAATTAAGTCAATAGACAACTAATCTAAATAGACTAAAATCTATCAGTTTAAACAACATATATAAGCGTATATTATTGACAGAATTGTAAGAAAAATGTAAGAAATACACATTTCTAATAAAAATATTCCCCTTTATATTTCATCTATTTTTTTCAACATACTTGAGAAATATGTCAAATAAATGACATATCTCTCTATAAAATTACAAATTATATGAAATAAATGACACATCTGTCAATTAGATAAAATCTAAATTAAATTTGTTTTTTACTTCTAAGTTTATTTACTAGATTAATCATACAAATAGACAATTAATCTGTATAGACTCAAAAATACCAGTGTAGACCAAAAAATGTACGAAATACACAATTCTAATAAAAATATTCCCCTTTTATATTTCATTTATTTTTTCAACATACTTGAGAAATATGTCAAATAAATGACATATCTGTGAATTAGATAAAATCAAAATTAAATTTGTTTTTTACTTCTAAGTTTATTTACAAGATTAATCATACGAATAGACAACTAATCAGTATAGACTCAAAAATACCAGTGTAAATAAAAAAATGTAAGAAATAGACAATTCTAATAAAAAAAATTCCCCTTCATATTTCATCTACTTTTTTCAACATACTTGAGAAATATGTCAAATAAATGACATATCTGTGAATTAGATAAAGTCAAAATTAAATTTGTTTTTTACTTCTAAGTTTATTTATAAGATTAATCATACGAATAGACAACTAATCTATTATAAACTCAAAAATACCAGTGTAAACCAAAAAATTCTAAAAAATACACAAATTTAATAAAAATATTCATCTGTTATATCTATTATATATATCTGTCAATTAAATTATAAATTTTGTCAACTAAATGATATTTCTATCAATTAGGTAAAATTAACATTAAATTTGTTTTTAGTGTCAAAGTTTATTTATTAATTTTGAGAATGGATAACAGACAAAAAACTTCAAGTTTCAACATATTTGAGAAATATGTCAAATAAATGACACATCTGTCAATTAAATTACAAATTATGTCAACTAAATGATATTTCTATCAATTAGGTAAAATTAACATTCAATTTGTTTTTAG